>NC_040246.1:22757506-23057506 GCF_001444195.1 Xiphophorus couchianus
AGGTCTGATGTTCTTCCAAATACTACAGACTTTCAGTTGTTTATGAATTGATGAGTACCAGAGTGCTGGTGTCCGACCGCCTGGGGCTGATCTCAGAGTCTGAATCCGTGCTGGAGTCCATCTTACACATCTCCCATCAGCATCACAGCGGGAGAAAAAACATGTTTCATGTAACCAAATCAGTAAAACGTCAACAGATGAGGAGCAGATGAGGCTTCTCTCCTCTCACCATGCAGCTCAGAGTCAGCTGGTCCATCAGGTTTGGTGCGTCAGTGTTTCTGGGGTCTGGACAGGAAACACAAATAAAGTCACATCTGGCTTTTTAAATGCAAACATTGCCTTCTCAGTAAATTAGGATGTCACTATAAAGGTTATTAATTTGAGAAAATTTATTCAAATTTTGACCAAAATTTGTCTCTTGGAAAATGATAAAGTTAAAACTCTTTGGACTTTCCACAATGACTAAACTTTGGCTAAATATGACAGAACTAATGAACACTTTTAGTTATAGATGTTATACGGATCTCAGATATATTTATTATAAGTGGCGATATAAAAAGTATTTATTTTCAGTATTTTAGGGAACTGGAGTCAAACATAAAATGCAGCCCTTAAAAACAGTTTAGAACAGGCATCTTCAGGACACCAAAAACATGGAAACTGTGATTCTCATCACTAAATGCACACAGAAGCTGCACATGATCATATTTTCATATTTACTGATACTCCAAAGGAATCAACAGAAGAGAAAATGGTAAAGATTATTCTGACAATACAGACAGATTTTAGGGTTTTCAAGTTATCATAAATCTAAATTATCATGACGAAAAATAATGTATAATAATTATACAATAGTTGTCTCTAATAGAGATAATAAATGCAGGTTTTTAGCAGTTTTTCCGTTTTCAGGGAATAATTATATAAATTTTTCTCAACAGAATGACAGTAAAATCAGAGTAATATATATTTTAATTAATTTGTTTTCTCTAATTAGGTTGGTAAATGTTTATTTTACATCATTTTATAGAAGACAAAGTATCCATCCTTTTAGAATTTAAATATAAACCAAGTGGTTTATATTTTGGTGGTTCTTTAAAAAATTGCAACAAAAAAACTTAATTTGACTTTTTTCTCCCCCAAATTTAAATCAACAATTGAAATTTAATTATGGAAATAAATATTAGATGATATTCTAACTCTGAGACGCACCTTTAGGACATCGTGTTGGTCACTTTTCCTTTTGCATATTTAACAAAAACATTTCCGAATATTTAAGTTTCATCTGTAGTGACGTTCATGTGTGTACCTGGAAGTCAATGCTGCTGTCATCTCCTGCAGGGCATCAGTACCACTGGTGCATTTGGTTCATGAATATTAGGGTGAAACAATGGAGGCACGCTGCAGGAAAACTCGTTTAAATCAGCGCGGCAGCAGGTGTTTGTGATTTTTAAGCAGCAAAATGTGGAAACAGCTGAGAACGAAAAGATTTGCTCAGATTGAAACGTCCGGCCAAACGCGTTTTCAAAATAAAACAATAATTATACAACTATAGGAAAGCTTCAGTGGAAGTTTTGTGGTTCCTTTCCATTTTCTGACCTTAATTTTAAAATATGTTTAATCAGAATAGTTGAGGTTTAGAAACTACTTCCTGTCGAGTAAGGCGAAAAATAATTATATTTCGGTATTTAATTCGAAAATTGAGTCCAATGTAAAAATGGACACGACCTGTTATCTCTACATTAAATTATATCTTTTTGGTTTAATAAAGCTGTGGAGGTAAATATTAAAGTTTCAGTTGACTTTTTCCGGGTACGAAATAGAAATAGAATACTCTGGCCACCAGGGGGAGTTTCGTGCTGACTTTGTGATGTAAAACCGGTTTTTATCTCCTCATAATTTACTGGAAACAAATTAAACTTCTGACTCCAGAGGATCTCATCTGCCAGCAGGAGTTTGTTGGTATTATTTTTGATTTAATCAGGGCTTTATCGTGTTATATTTCACAAGAGTCAACGGGAGTGAAACTTTAGTAAACAAACAAACAAACAAAAAGCTCGCAACAGTTAAATCTAATCAAAATTAAAGTTAAAATCTGTCCAAGCTGCTTATACGTCATAGTTTTTGCTAATGCCAACTGATCAACTCTGTTACGTCCTATGATGTCATCAATCCAAATACATACAAAACAGAAACAACAGCTGTCATAAACATCATGTCCAGTAAAATTCTGCAATGGAAATGATAATTATTTTCATAATCCAGTTATATTTTTCATGACAGTGAAAAATATTACTGCATATTATATATTGATAATGCTTTCAACACGAAAGAACTGTCATATGCTTTCATATTGTATCATATCAAAACATGAAAGCATGTTTTCAAAACAGTGAAGACAATATGCTTGATAGAATCTTGTGTACTTTATTATTATGACCATAGTATTTTCAATTTTATTATATTGAAGATACAGGTGTAGTAAATAGGAATAAATACATGTGAGAAATAACATTTAAAAGTTGCAGCTTTTGACTTCTCCTTCTTGCAGTTCCGTAGTGCCCCGTTAGGGGGAGTGGTGGAGTCGGAATGCCCTCTGTCGCCCGTGCGTAAGATCCGGCCTGGGGGAAAGGGATGAATGTTAATTTCAAAGATGGCGGCGGAGGGAGGAGGGAAGGAGATGAACGAAATTAAAACTCAGTTCACCACTCGGGAAGGCGTCTACAAACTCCTCACTCACTCCGAATACAGCCGTCCCAACAGGGTGCCTTTCAACTCGCAAGGTTCCAACCCCGTCAAGGTCTCCTTCGTGAACGTCAACGACCAGTCGGGTAACGGCGACAGGATCTGTTTCAATGTGGGCCGTGAGCTCTACTTCTACATCTACAAAGGCGTTAGAAAGGTACTGTACTGACGAGACTGGTGTCAACGAGGATTCAGGCTCTGCTTTCTCAGCTCTTGCTGAAGTTTAGGCTGATCTTTACGCTGTTGAAGAACTCTGACAGGTGCTTGACTTTCAACTAAGTTAGCATGAGCTAATTAGCTTAGGCTAGGCTATTAGTTAGCCGGCTAACGACTTGCTAAGGCTGCATCTCCACCGTGTTCAGAGGCTAAACTTCTTCTTCAGACTAACTCTATGAGGTCATTTGAATATTTTAGGGATAAAGGCGACCTTTTTCCACACACAGCGACCTGGTACGTAAATACATTTGGTTTCAGGTCCAGTTTGTGAGGAAGCTGTCAACAGTTATGCTGTCGACTTGGTTTTGACTGACAGGTGTCGATAACTCCAGGTTTACCAATGTTTGATTGGAGTTTGTGGCGATAAAAGCGTCAGGGTGTTGATACTAATAATATTAATCATAATTGTATAATGAGGTTAATTGGTTAAAGACAGAACAACCTCGTTTGTAACACGAAAGACAAGAAAAAACTCAAGAACGATCACAGTAACATTTATGATGGCTGAAAGCAAGTATGTTAAACTGCCAAAACAATAAATTTAATCTAAAAGAGCAATAAAACATCTGTTAACTAATACTGATATTGTTTGTAAGATTCAATTAAGTTTTTCACAATACGTCTCTCAAGGCACTTTACAAAAAAAGCCTTTTCAGTTCAATCACACATACTTTCCAGTTGAACCCAGTTATCAAGCATTCGGTTCAGTTCGTTATTTAAATTAGTTCAGTTTTCAACCTGAGTGAAGTTGGCCCCCCCACCTTCTTCAAATTAGACAAAATTGGTGTCAATCAACTCGGCTACGTTTGTGCTGGTTTGTGCAGCAAAAATTTTCGTTTGTGCCGCTATCATTTTAAAGATATAAAGAAATGTTTTTATAGGTCATCAAAGGTCAACCAGCCCCCCACCTTCTTCAAATCAGACGAAATGGGTGTCAATCAACTCGGCTACATTTGTGCTGGTTTGTGCAGCAAAGATTTTCATTTGTGCAGCTATCATTTTAAAGATATTAAGAGGGCTGGTTGACCTTTGATGACCTCTAAAACATTTCCTAATATCTTTAAAATGATAGCGGCACAAACGAAAACTTTTGCTGCACAAACCAGCACAAACGTAGCCGAGTTGATTGACACCAATTTTGTCTAATTTGAAGAAGGTGGGGGGGCCAACTTCACTCAGGTCAGTTTTCATCAACTAACAGACTATTTGGTTAAAACAATTCTCAAAACAGCAACGTTCAGTAGTAAAAGCTACATTTCAGGGACTTTCACAGCTTCAATCAGGCGATTGAAGTATAAATGGCTTTGCAGACTTGCTGATAATAACATATCTAATGAATATGTCGTTTCTGGACAACGTAATGCCAGTAAATACGAGATTATGATTTTACATTGAGCTTCTGGGTGTCGCACCAGGCCGAAGGATGCAGCTGGTGGGAGATTATAGTCAGTTCTTAGTGGTTTGAATAAATGTTGTATCCTAAGTCAACATTAGTGTTCTTGACTTATTAACACCAAGCATAAAACACATGTGTACAGTGTCTCACTGCTATAATATATGTAGTAATAAAACAATGCAAAACATTTATTTTGTGCTAAATGTTTCAACCACTGGTGGAAAAACACAAAGTGAGGAAAACATCATTAATGTTGCATCGTTCTCTGTTCTGGTGCAACACTTCAAGGCTTCCTTTTGTGTTAGTAAAATATTAAATCAGATTAATTGTAAATAATTAGATCCTGCATTTATTTCTGTTTTCTGCATCTTGGTGTTTTCCAGCTGCTTGGTGTGAGGCAGATCTCAGGCCAGCTGACATTTCTTTATAAAACAGATTTTAAAACTTGATTAAATTTGTTAAAAGAGCAGAGTCATCATTTTTGCTCTCCAAGAAGTTTCTGTTCTATCGGGTGTTAACCGTAAATTATTAACAAATTAGGCAGTTATTGCTGCGGTTATCTACAGTTACTTGTTCACAGCCTTCAGTGATCTTTGTAACGTCTCGTGTGCGTCGGCTGCCGGATTATTGGACCGATCTTGTTGCACTTTTACAGTTTTTCTTATTGATTTTCTTCCCTGAGACATTCAGTCTGGATCTGAAGCAATAATTTTCATCCGTTGTTGTTATAGAGTGTAACCTTTACATACTGCTTCTACTTTTATAGCAGCAGCAGTTGTTGTTATTATTCTCATTGCCTGGTCAGTTTTTTTGATGGATGTCGTGTTCAGCAGTGGAAAAGTTTAAAGTTCATTGTAATCATTTTTTAAGTATAAAACATGGAAAAATGAAACGGAGGATAGAAACTGTTGACGTTTCCAGACTATTTTCATTCTAAAATATATTCATGTAAAATAAAATGGACTAAAAGCAATTTAAAACAGAAGAAACAAAGAAAACACAAATTTCTGTGAAATGAACGACTTCTTACCTTTTATTGATTTAATGAAAACCAGCAGGGCACCGACTGCAGTTTTCTGATTGCTGATGTTTAAGGTGGCATTCACATGAACTATAGTCCGTTTCTCTAAAACGTCTGGTTTGTTTTCTGAGGTGTGAAAGCTAATTGACCTCTGACCTCTGGTCCTCCAAAACTCAGTCTAGGTTTGGTTGAAAGGAACTCTGGTTCGGTTTGATATGTGAACGCCAAGCAGACCAGAGACCGCTCCAAAAGCAGGAAGTGGACTACAGCACAGGGCATTCTGGGTAAATACAACAAGAGCTAAAGTGTTAGCCTAGCGCTAGCAGGAAAAATGGCTACTGGTCTTTAGCCAAAGACTAAAGAGAAATCCTCCAACCGCTAAAATCTGACGCCTCCATCTTGTTTCCACCTGGTGAAGAAGAAAGTTGCCTTCAGTGTCTTTAGAGGTTTTTGTGTCGTTTCCTTCAGTGGCTCTTGGTGCAGCGCCCCCACAGGCCAGGAGGGGAACAGGTTACTCAAAGGGTTTGGTTGGTTTGACACGTATTTATCTAAAAGGTTCAAAATGTGTTTTTCTGATTTTAAAAAACAAAACAACAACATTTAATCAAGAAAGCTATGAAAGGATTTGTTTGGTTGCTGTGCTGTGATGTAGTCTTTATTCTTTTCTGTGTAAACGCTTGATGAGTCTGAATAATGCACTGAATAATCCCTGGAGGTTTACTTTAACTGAGCACTTAGTGTTGTAAATTAAACTGAAAGGATTCATCGATTATCTTCTAGAAAAACAACAAGACAAAGTAGAGCGGAGCTGCATGAGGAAGAGATGGACTTATTTTATATTAAATAATGAATTCAGTTGTAATTAAAGGAAATCTAACAGTTTTTTCCATAATCAAGATATTTTGGCTGCTTTTAATGAATCCATCATCACCCCAAATATTTATTATTAGCATATTAGCATGCAGAGTGTGAATGCTGCTGTATTCTGTATTGTTCAGGCCTAATTGAGAGATTTTTAAAAATACTACTTCATTAATTTCTTGCACTTCTGTCTGTCCTCAGGCGGCCGACTTGAGCAAACCGATAGACAAGCGCATTTACAAAGGAACGCAGCCCACGTGCCATGACTTCAACCACCTCACGGCCACGGCAGAGAGCGTCTCCCTGCTGGTGGGCTTCTCTGCTGGGCAGGTGCAGCTCATCGACCCCATCAAGAAGGAGACGAGCAAACTGTTCAACGAGGAGGTAGGCAGCCGACCTGATGGTTCCCTCTGCTGCTGCTGGCATCTCCAGTCGGATAAACACAACAACGTTTAGCTGCACACTGGTCGTTACCTCTGCTAGATCGATTACTGAAACAATCGTCAACTGATTTAGTAATCAATTAATTGTTAAATGGAGTCTAAAAAAGACAATTTGCTTAATATAAACAAAATCTTTGTAAATATATTTAATTAGTCGTATTATAATTTAAAACAAGCTCAATAATTTCCATTTTTATGATTTATTGTTTTTCTCTTTTCTTTCTCTCATTGGATGATAAAAGTCTTCAGTTTGGTGTTTTGGTGTCAACTGGATCTTTTTTGAAGGACAGTTTTGTTCACAGAAACTTCACCATTTACTTTATTGGTTATTTTGAATATTTGAAATGTCTTCCAGATTCAAAGTTCACTATAATTTAAAGTTTATCGATGTATTAGAATGTGTTCTTTCATTATAACATATTCCATGAAAATGGCCTGAACACAATATTATTGCTTATTGTAATAACTTCTGTGACACTTTATCATCCAGGCGTAGTCATCATGCATGTTGCTTCTCTAACCCGATCTTCCTCTCCCTCCCTCGGTTCTGCGCTGCCAGAGGTTGATCGATAAATCCCGGGTGACGTGTGTGAAGTGGGTTCCGGGGTCAGAGAGCCTGTTCCTGGTGTCGCACGCCAGCGGCAGCATGTACCTGTACAACGTGGAGCACACCTGCGGCACGGCGGCGCCGCACTACCAGCTGCTGAAGCAGGGCGACAGCTACTCCGTCCACACCTGCAAGAGCAAATCCACGCGCAACCCGCTGCTGAAGTGGAGCGTCGGCGACGGCGCGCTCAACGAGTTCGCCTTCTCGCCCGACGGGAAGTTCCTGGCCTGTGTGAGCCAGGACGGCTTCCTGCGCGTCTTCAACTTCGACGCGGTGGAGCTGCACGGCACCATGAAGAGCTACTTCGGCGGCCTGCTGTGCGTGTGCTGGAGCCCCGACGGGAAGTACATCGTGGCGGGCGGCGAGGACGACCTGGTCACCGTCTGGTCCTTCCTGGACTGCCGCGTCATCGCCCGCGGACATGGCCACAAGTCGTGGGTGAGCGTGGTGGCGTTCGACCACTACACCACCAGTGTGGAGGAGAGCGACCCCATGGAGTTCAGCGGCAGCGACGAGGACTTCCAGGACCAGGTGGTCCAGTTCGGGCGGGACCGCGCCAACAGCACGCAGTCCCGCCTCTCCAAGCGCAACTCCACGGACAGCCGACCCGTCAGCGTGACGTACCGCTTCGGCTCGGTGGGCCAGGACACGCAACTGTGCCTCTGGGACCTCACCGAGGACATCCTGTTCCCCCACCTGCCCCTGTCTAGGACTCGGACGCACACCAACGTGATGAACGCCACGGGGCCGCCCGCCGGCGCCGCCATCATCTCCTCCAGCAACACTACGAACGGAAACAACGGCAGTTCCAACACACCGGGTGTCACCACGCTGCCGCGCTCCAACAGCCTGCCGCACTCGGCCGGCACCGCCAACAGCACCGCCAAGACTTCTGGCACCGGCAGCGGCACAGGCGGCGGCATCATGGACAGCGCCATCGCCACCGGTGTCAGCAAGTTCGCCACGCTCTCCCTGCACGACCGAAAGGAGCGGCACCACGACAAGGACCACAAGCGCAACCACAGCATGGGTCACATCAGCAGCAAGAGCACCGACAAGCTCAACCTGCTGAGCAAGAGCAAAACGGACCCGGCCAAGACGCTGGGCACGCTGCTGTGCCCGCGCATGGAGGACGTGCCGCTCCTCGAGCCGCTCATCTGTAAGAAAATAGCACATGAGAGGCTGACTGTACTCATATTTTTAGAGGACTGTTTAGTGACTGCTTGTCAGGAGGGATTTATTTGCACATGGGCGAGGCCAGGCAAAGTGGTAAGTTCTTTCTAACAGGGAGTGTGGGGAGGTTGGAGTGCTGACTTCTCAAACTGCTTCTGTTGGATTCTCCGGTTCTTTTATAGCAACGTTTTTATTTGGCAGGCAGCCAGGTCGTCTGGTGAAACTTAAATGTGCAACTGCTTTCATAGGAAGTGTTTGAAACGTTTCGATGAAAACGTCATAAAAATCATTAAACGGGATGAAATTTGTCAAGTCGCCTGAAAATCCTCAAGTTCAGAATGTGGCTCCTTTATTTTATTTTATTTTTTTCAAAGTTTTCAATTCGAGTCTATTCCAAAACCTTGCATCTTTTCTGTTTCTACTGTTTCTAGAAGAAAAAACAGAAGATAAACATTTTTCTTCACATTTTCATCTTTTTGTTTTTACTCCCTGTCAGACAAAAATAAGTGTATTTTTAAAGATTGGTTAAATATTACGCAGCAAGTGTCAAAAGTGATCAGGTTGCTGCTCTTCTAAAGATGGCCACCAAAATGTGATGCATAGACATTTTTTTAAATATGCAAATGCCAAAATTAACTTCAGTTTTACACTTGATATTTACAGATTAGTTTTAATTTCAGGAAATGTGTTATTTATTTTTGTCCAGTGTGTGAAGATTGGTGGATATTCAGGTAATGGAGGTGAAATGGAAATCGTCTCAGATTTGAATAAACTGGAGAAAAAAAATCCAAATTCAACCGAAAATCTAGTCAGATTTTATACCAAAACAGCCAAAGTTTTACCAAAATAATATTCAGAAATGTTCAGGGATCCAGAGGAAGACAAGTAAAAATTCCTCTGCTGTCGTCACGTTATTGAGTTTTGGATAAAAACTCTGCTCAGAAATCAAAATGTTTGAGCAGGTTGGCTAAACTGAGGCCAAGATTTATCAGAAATCTCACCGCATTTAAAGCTGTTTGTATTTATTAAAACCTAAATTAACATCCTGATCTGCATAAAGAATATTTAATCTCTGTTCTAAGGAGGAAAAATAAATTTGGCACATCTGACCTGATTGGTTTGCTTTAAAACAGCTGAAATGCCATCAATAAAATTTTTTATTTTGATTCTGGAGTGAAGTAACTTTCAGAAAGCGTCCCATTCCGACTGACTTCAAGTGATTTGTTTTTAGAAAAATTCCCATGATGCTTCAGGTCATATTTCAGCAGAAACGATGAGTTAAACCCCTGAAATGAGAAACTGAACTGCAATAACTCTGATTACCAGTTCAGTTAACATATTTTTGTGAACTGTTAACATATAATATCCAGACGTGTGAAGCATTGAGGGAGCGGACGTAGAGTCAGGAAGTGCCTTGGTGATGAAAAACTCCCGTTATTCCCAGACGTTTGATGGAAAGTTGGGCTGTTTTGTTGCTTGATTTCTGACTTTCCCAATGCAAATCTCCTTGTTTTCCTTTTTCCAGGGTTTATTGTCATCCCAAAACCAAGCCAGCTCTCCCAGTGGAACAGTAGTATAGCCAGAATATTTCTGCTGCAACCCAGAGTCTGATGCTGCTCTTCACCTGCAAGCATTGCAAGTTTTCCTGTTTTCTTTTATTCCCGGTTCTGCTGTTCATCACTGGAGTTAGAGGAGCGCCGCGACCTTTTTGCTGTCGCACCGCTCCTCTTTTCTACTCACTTTGAACACATTTTAGATTTTTTTTTTATTAATATAATTGTCAGATTTGTCAGATCTCAGACTGTTATCCAGACGGTTTATTTCGTTCAGAACCACCGACTGAAATACACATTTTGGAACAACTTCATTAAAAAAACATTACGTCCATCTTTGTTCTCCCACCACTTCTGTCTCCTGTGACTAGAAAGCTCCCCATTAATGACTTTGCACTGATTTTCTTTAGTTTTTTATACTCTGATGGAGACGGTGGAGGGTTGGCTGCCTTGTTGCACTCGGCTGAAGGCGGAACGCTGCAATCGGTCTTTTTAAAGGAAAAATGGTTTGCACTTAAATTAGTTTATTAGAAGAAAATAATGGCTTTACATTGTTGGGTGTGCTAAGAACTTACAAATGGCTAATACAGTAGGTGAAGAAAATGCTAAAAAAAATATTAAAACCTTTATCTATTGAGCATTTATTTTAATATTATTTCAGATTCAAATCTGCTCTGTATCATAATGTGTATATTGTAATTAACTGATTTGATGGGGGCCTAAGCAAACTACCATTACTCCAGTGGAAGTTTTGTCATTGATAGTTATATTTCTAAAGCCTAAAGTATACATATTAATAATATTAAAATAATCTTGAATATATTGTGTTCTGGTGGTTTATTTCTCTGCACTGACATCATTTTGTGTTAAAAAAATATTTCAAGTTTAATCACCAACAATGTAGTTTTAAAAAAAAACATTTTACACAACAGCAGCTTTATTTCATGTTTTGCTTGAATTGTGTTTATTTACACATTATTAAAATGAAACTTTTTCACACTGATTGCTGATAAAATCAAAGTTTTATTCGATTCATATCTCATCAGTGTCACTGTTTGTCTTTTTGAGGCTTAGTAGATTAATGTCAGTATAATACTCGCAGTGCCTTGCAAATGTTTTCAAACCCAACAAACTTTTCCACCTTTTGTTGCACAACAGCCAAAAACTGGAAAAGAAAAGCTTTTTACTTTTTTACTAATAAATTCAATTCAAAGTACTTTGACTCCAAATGAAAATTTAAAAAAAATTTAACTGAAGTTGCCTAATTAATTTTCTGTTATTTAATCAAAAGTGTAAATAATCCATAAAATCTGAAAAGTGCGGCATGCACGTCTGTCTCAAATATTTTCCCTCCAGGATTATCCTGGAATTCGGTCTGCTCATTCTCCTATCCACTACGACGTTTTCCTGTCTGCATATCCCCTCAGCATCATGCTGCCACTACCGTGTTTCACTGTTACAAGTTGAAAGTGATGAATCATATTTTTTCCACTTTGTTTTTCATCAAAATCCATGGAAAATGTGAAGTTTAAGGGTATGAATACTCTGACGGCACTGCAAGTAATTTTACTCGAACAATTTGTGTGGAAAATGATTTGCATTGCTGATTTCCTCATCACGCTCCACACCACACAGGAAGTCAGTTATTATCCAAACTCCCTCAGGTTGGGAGTTTTTGCTGCAAACCAGCCATGAATAATCCCAGCAGGCGCCTGACACGAGTTTAAACCTAAAATGTTCATTGGGTAAAAAATGAAAATAATTTGTGAGATATTACTGAGATGTAAACATATCACATGAAAATATGGACCACGTTTCACAAGACAAAACAGGGGGTTATATGGTAATATGTTCAGGTTCAGGGGCCAAAAGTGCCACAATACAACAATTACAAAAGCAGATCAGTTTAAAATGATAAATAAAATAATTACAAACAATTAAAGTTAATAAGTTAATCATTGTTTGTTAGGCTGCGTTCACACAGCAGGTGCTGATCAATTCCGATTTTCTTTATCCATGCTACAAATTAAATGCGACGCGTGAACGGTTTTGCGACCCTCGTGCGCAATAGAACATTGACGTCACACAGCAGCGCATTGTTTACGGAAGTAATAATGGCCGCCGTCGTCTATCGATCATTCTAAAAATGTTCAGCCCATAACGTCGTCACAAGAAAGTAAAGGGATTTGATTCGTAATCTGCTGCTTTGTGAACGTAGCCTGACGTCTACATACGTCATCTAATACTGAGATTTGATTGGTTGAGCTCCACAGCAGATTCCCAATCAGCTCTTCTCTAACACTGTCTTTCGCTCTTTGACTATTAAATTACTTTATTCACTATTAACATGTAATTAATTTAAATATTAGAACAATTAAATATAAATTGAGTATTTTATAATAGTAAAAATGTAAAGTCAGATGAGGCTCAACAGGAAAGTTTTAAAATGATTATTTTATTCATTAAAGGGAGAAAATCTCTCCAAACCAACTCGGCATGAGAGAAAGTAATAAACCGTGAATCAACTGAGATCAACCACATTTCATGATTTTATTGGAGTGACCTAGTCAAAGTCTGCACTCTGATGTGCCAAATTTAAAACAATGCAGCAAAGATTGGATTGATGTTTCTCGTCCGTCATGTAAAATACTAATTTTTATCATGATCACTTAACAGCTGCTAGTTTTAAGGGGTTGATCACTTTTTCACTCAGAACCACGTATATTTATACTTTAATGAATGAAATAATCATTAAACACTATTCCGGTTTCTTGTTATAACAAAAGAGCAAAAACAAAAGAAATCTGTAGGGGGAGGGAATTCTTTTCCACAGCATTGTAATAACTGAATAATTTATTTATTGAATTGCGGCACATTTGGCCGTCCATCCCAGCAGTAACTGAGAAGACGGCAGCTTGATGTGTAGCAGTTCCTCTGGGTTTTGGCTCCATTTTGCGGGTCGGTCCGGTTCAAGCAGGCGGATTTTAATCTGAAACTCGGCTGGATTTTGGCGCTCAGGTTTCTCCTTCTTTCCGCTCCACAGGTGGCATGCAGAAGGTCTTCACGGTTATGCAAGGCATCTCATCCTCGGGCTGTGGAGAGAAGAAGGTGACAGGATGTTTTTCTGCTTACAGCTGCAGCAGTTTTCCTGATATGAAAAGACTCAACTGGGGCCTGAACACACGGAGACGAACGCAGTGAAAACATGAGGAACCAAACGACATAATGCAGCGGCAATGAAAATGGTGTGGCACTGTGACTCTGCCAGAGAACAACACCAACAACGCACAACGGCAGCGTTGCCAGATTGGACAAGTTTCTGTACAATTAATCATTTTTTAAGTGCCTGGAATTATGTCAAAATTGGTAAAGAAAGTGTCACTATGTGGTGGAAAACAGAAATCCCGATGCAACTTAATGATCTAGAATGTGCAACGGTGTGTTATCACCATTGCGGATAAAAAAAAGTATAATTTTCTGTCAAAATTTTGACCTTTATCTCAGAAATGTTCTAGAAAAAAACAAGAATTTTTCTGAGTTCCAAAGTTTCACGGTTATTTCAACATTTTCAACTTTTAAAACTCTAAATTTCTGAGATGGATCTAAAAATCTTAAAGTTTCTTTTGACCAAATGTTCAAATTTTCAAACTCAGCAGTGTTTTAGTTTCTTTTTTTACAATGGCCCTCGTAACCATCATACAATTCACTTGGCACCACAAAACATGAGATAAAATAAATTAAAAAAATTAACATTTGTCAAGTCATCGTTTAAAAAAGACAGGCTTGCATGGCCACATGGAAACATGAAACCAGCTGAAATGTATTTGGTTTTAAAACTGATTGTTTCTGGTCTCAAGACACCCAATCCGTGCGGACGCTCAGCCTAAACTACTAAAAACCTTTACGGATTCACCTAAAGTCGTCTCTGTGTGGTCGGGGCCTTGAGCACCTGTGTCTGGCACTTTTTTGGCGAGATGGGCGGCAGTGTCGGCTTGTGGTTGAAGGTAAAAGCAGGAATAGCAGAGAAAGGGAACGGAAACTGATGTCCGTGAGCGGCCATGTTGAGTCTGGGCAGCTGCGCCGGGTCGGGGGCGTTCCTCCGGCTCTGGGTGTCTGCCGCTCGCTTCAGGTTGTGCTGAGGAGAGACGCAGCTTTTCACTGATCATCCGTTTCTCAGGCTAAAGGCTGAGAAGGCTGTTAAAGGCTTACGTTTACTAGAGGCGTCTGTCTGGAGTGTCTTCCTCTCAGCTGTTTGCCCAGTTTGGTCGGTCGCCAGGTGTGCGCCAACTTCACGATGTTTCCCTTCCCGTCCACATTCTCAGAGATCCTCTGAAGCGTCTCTGATTTCTTCTCTCCCATCCTGAAACACAAAACCAACAGTTTTCTTCTTAGAAATGGCCTATTATGCTTCCTTGAACAGGTTAGGTCTATGAGCTACCAGACAGCACAAAATTGTTCTTAGATAATTAGATTTCAGTCTGCTCAGTTCTGCCTATTTTTAGCTGTTTTAGGGCATCTTGTCACTTTAAATCCAAAGAAGCTGCTGATGGCCACGCCCCCCTTATCAACATTTACACACCTGAAAATAGCTGAAACAGATGCTCACTTATACAGCCATCCATCTTTGAAAAGCATTAGCAGAGCTTCCTGCACAACCAACAAGAATGCAGCAAATGATTTCTGGATGTTAAGTCAGCAACAAAACACTTATGTCTTCCAGCAGCCATTGTACAGCGCATAGAGTGGTAAAACCAGCTGACCAAATGTGCAACCTTGGGTTGCTAAGTAATGGGCTGGGCCTCTGCAGAATGTGCCAGTTTTTTTTTAGCAATTTAATAGTTAAAATAATCGACAGATTAATCAATATATAAAGTAATGGTTAGATTTGCACCTGATTTCCCTGAAGTAGGTGTGCTTCAGGGCGGTGTCTGCGGAGATGCGCTCGTCCGGGTCGTAGGCCAACATCTGATAAAGCAGAGAGATGGCCGGCGCCGGGCAGCTGGGCAGCAGCCGCGAGATGCCCGATCCTTTCTTCGGAGGGAAGTTGAATTGCATCGCTCTCGACCTAACAGCAGGAAAAAAGTGAGTTAGATCTACTGACTCTATGTCTATACCTGCTACCTTTATCACGTTTTGACTGATTTCAACCAAAAACCAGAGAATTATGAGCATCGTGGTGATAAAACAGCATTTTATGCAAAATAACTGTTCGTGGCAAAATTAGGGCATCACTTTTGTATTTAAACTTGTGCACAGAATAAAAGTGTTAAAAACATATGCTGTGTATATTGTACAGTGGTGGGCAGACTTCCACTAATACACTAGATTCGCATTTAGTGCTTTAACATTTTGCTAACCTTGAAAACAATTAGCAAACTTAGCTTCCCTTAAATTAATTAATTTTTTTAAATTCTAAAGCACTAATTTACTTTGCTGTTTTGTAACCTGTCAGCCGAATAAAGTTCAACATCTGTTTTATTGTAATTCTTCAAGTTAGATGTTCATATTCAGTTCCATTTCCTCTCCTTATGTTTCCTTTTTAGTTTTAGAGAAACCTTATTGAGCATCTGGCAAGAATACAACAAACAAATGAAGTACACAGAAAAATATGTAACCTGCTGCTGACACATGGTGTGTGTGAACATGACTGGAATTAGCACTTTAGCATTAGCAGAACTAACGTTTCTGATTAGCATCACTAGCTTTTCAGTCAGAGATGCTCAGCACTGATTGAACGCACAGAAATAAGAAATGTTTTATGCATTACAAAGTTTATTGGAACTTTGTGGTAGAATGTGGAAAAAAAAGCATAAAAAGTCAAAACGGTGTGAATACTTTTGAACAGTCGTCCGTCTTTGGACTCACTGTTTGAACTTCTGCAGCAGACTTTGATCCGGCGTCCCCAACACGTTGTGGATCTTGGCCACCTGGTCCAACTCGTTGGCTCCAGGGAAGAGAGGGTGCAGGCTGGAACACACACACTGGGTCACGCCCGTCCCGCCGGGGGACACACAGGGGACAGGCAGACACGTCTCCTCACCTCAGGATCTCAAAGAAGACGCAGCCGGCGCTCCAGACGTCCATCTTCTGGGTGTAGTAGCCGTCGGTCAGGAGGCACTCCGGCGCCCGGTACCAACGCGTGGAGATGTACTCAGTGTGCGGCGGCTTGGAGTACACACTGCGACACGAGCCGAAGTCGCCCAGCTTCAAAACGTTTTGCTGCAACTCAGAAGGAAATCGGTGACATGTTTCCTGAAATTTGACTCTGGTTTTGACACACCTGTGTTGAAATGTTGGGGACATTTAATGAGTTTTTACAGATCTGCTGAAAAAACAAAACGCTGCAATTAGTCGGTCCAAAGGTTTATGTGGGAGGAGGGACAGATTATGACCAGGTAACATCTGCCTGGCTGAAGTTCTCCAGATCCCACAGACTGTGAACACATCTCTTCAAGTGAGCCCAGTCAGATTTAGCTCTAGACTTTGACTAGGCCTTTCCCAAACTAATTCCTTTTGTTGATTTAGACGAGAAAAATAAAATCCCTCCTCATCTTCAGAATGGATGGATGGATGGATGGAGGGATGGATGGATGGATGGATGGAGGGATGGATGGAGGGATGGATGGATGGATGGATGGATGGATGGAGGGATGGATGGATGGATGGATGGATGGAGGGATGGATGGATGGATGGATGGATGGATGGATGGATGGATGGAGGGATGGATGGATGGATGGAGGGATGGATGGATGGAGGGAGGGAGGGATGGATGGATGGATGGATGGATGGATGGATGGAGGGATGGATGGATGGATGGATGGATGGATGGAGGGATGGATGGATGGAGGGATGGATGGATGGAGGGATGGATGGATGGATGGATGGATGGATGGATGGAGGGATGGATGGATGGATGGATGGATGGATGGAGGGATGGAGGGATGGAGGGATGGATGGATGGAGGGATGGATGGATGGATGGATGGATGGATGGATGGATGGATGGAGGGATGGATGGAGGGATGGATGGATGGAGGGATGGATGGATGGATGGATGGATGGATGGATGGAGGGAGGGATGGATGGATGTTGCAGCTGTTTTGTTTACGTTTCATGACAGCTAAATTGTTTTTAAATTGTTTTACTCTATAAAGTTGTTGGGTGTCTGAACTTTTCAGAGCCGCTGTAAACACGTCAGTGATTTTACCTTGATGAGAATATTTTCAGGTTTTACATCTCGATGGAAGATCCCACACCTGTTAAAAAATAAAAACAAAATCTCAGGTGTAAATTTAGATTATTTGAATCTAATCAGACTTTGATTATTTAAATCTAATCAGACGTGTGTTTTGTGCTGCACCTGTGAATGTGCTCCAGGGACCTGCACAGCTGGTACATGTAGCTCTTCACTGTCTGGTCAGGCAGAGGCGTCCTCCTTCCTGCAGAGCCACAAACCTCCTCTAAGCACATCCAGCTCCAGGGAGGACAGAAAGCGTCTTCCTGAGCCGTCCTACCTTGAATGAGCTCATAGATGTTCATCTCCATCAGTTCGCATATCAGAGAGACCGTTCCTGTTCCTTTGTCACTGAAACATTGGGTTTAATTAGTACGACCCACATGGCAGGTGAATATGTGGCTGTGAGGAAGACTCACTATATCAGCTCATGCAGCTGGATGATGTTGGTGTGAGGGCTGAGCCGCTTCATTGCCTGGACTTCCCGCAGATTGTTGGCCTTTTCCAGACTTCAAATCAAATGATGCTCGTATTAGTGGAGCAGATAACTGAATATTTCAATTATATTGAACATATAATTTCATATACAAGAACATGTATTAGCATAAATATTTTGCTTGCTTGTTTAAAAAAAAAAAACACTGAAAAATTCAAGATGGCGTCCATTTTTCAAGATGGTTGTCAAGGAAAATTTATTCTTGCACTAAATTTGACAATATTTATCATAGAGTAATATTTTTGGTATCAAATCATAATTGTTGCCATCAAAATAATTTTTAAACAATATTTTTTTTGATTTTCAAGATCTCCACCATGGTTGTAATTTTTTTTTTATTTTTTTTACTAAAATTACCAATTAGATGAATTTGTGTGATGTCAAATCACAGCCTACATATTTTTGAACCATAGAAATCCTACATACTTCCTTGGTCTAGTGTTTCCTTTTCCTGGTGGACATTTTTAATAAATGGCCACCATTGTTGTAATGGAGAATATGTGTTTACACAGTTAACCAGATGGTTAGGTTTACTAACCACTAGCTTGCTGAACAAGAATCTTGGCTGCGCTAATGCTAAGCTGCTAGCCGCTAGATGCATACAAAATAAGCGACAGGTATTGCTAAACACATAAAAAAATTAGTGAAAGCCAATTCCAAAAAGCTAAATTATTATTATTATACATTAGTGGAAGCTAAAACTAATCTGCTACCTTCATAAAAAAAACTAGCAGACGCCATTGCTAAACATATTTTTAAAAATTAGCGCAAGATAACCGTGACCATTAAGATGACTGCCACAAGGTTTGCCATAAACTATCATCTTTGCTACATGTTACTTTAATAACACTTTAATATCACCATTTGCTTATTTTATGTTATTATGTTTAGTTCTGCTCTTTGTGCTTCCTTCAATTGCCTGCCTGGGAGTAAATGAAGTTTTTAAAATCGGATTGAATTAAAGTTTTATGAATAAGTTTGCCACAGTTGAAAACATAAGATGTGACATAAAATAAATCAATTAAAGTCATGAAAATACACAACA
The DNA here is from genome assembly GCF_001444195.1 of Xiphophorus couchianus. Lineage (NCBI taxonomy): Eukaryota > Metazoa > Chordata > Actinopteri > Cyprinodontiformes > Poeciliidae > Xiphophorus > Xiphophorus couchianus. Next base: position 22,776,294 of record NC_040246.1, read on the forward strand.
TTTTATGGCAATAATTGGTTTAAAGGCTTGGAAACGGTAGCCATCTTGAAAAATGGCTGCCATCCCAAAATTCAGGAGGCTAATGAGAAAGATGAAAAACATGCAACATAAGGGGTGAACATACAAACGTTTATGCTTATGTCCACACTTAAAATATATTTACGGTAATATTCTGCACTATATTAAATTATATAAAACATTCTTCAACTAATGTACAACTTCAAAGTGCAAAGTTCAAATAATAAAATCCATATTAATCAGAATTTAAAGTGAAGACATACCTGTTAATTGTCTGCTTCATGGTTTTACACGCATAAAACTTTCCATCTTTAAGGTTCTGAGTTTTCAGCACCTCAGAAAAGGTGCCCTCTCCAATTTTCTTGATTATTTTATAACCTACAGTCATGGTAATAATAAATAATCATGTTAATCCATAACAGTACAAACACATCATATAGACAGATTCAAATACATACAGTCACCTTCTGTCACTATTATGAAACAACACAAATTCAGTTGATAATGTTATTTAAAAACCCTCATCCTGAGCAAGCATGTGGCGACAGTGGAAAGAAACAACGCCCCTTAGCAGGAAGTGAGTTGAAAAGGTTTAGAAAGCAGACACAATCAATGTGTAACCCCTCAATCGATTGACAAGTTTTCAGCTCATCGGTTCTGATCAGCAGGTCAAATCCTGAAAAACCTCATTTTGTCCTGTTCATTAAATTAACTAAAAACGGTTTAGGTTTTTTGGGGGAGTTTTTTAGATTTTGGTGAGAAAGATATTGTGTCTCTGATCAATTTGTTGTTGGTTCTCCAAAGTATTGACAGCAGAGGTGCCAAAAATTTGCCACAGGTTATTTGGTTTGTCACATTTTGGTACTAAAGAGTCATTCATTCACGATTATTTTGAGGATTTTTACACATCTTTACCAGGTAAAACAATAAATTTTCCCATCTACATCAAATCATTCTTTACATCCCTGAACTTATGACACGTTTGTTCTGAATGACATGTTCACTTGGTCATTTTGAGGCAGATTTATTAGTTGAAACCTAAATTATTCTTACTGTATTTTATTTATTTTGTTATTGTTATTATTTTTGAAGCGACCTTTCCCACTCAGTTTTACTGCCCCAGTGGAAGGAGGGCGAACACTCACCAAAAAATACATATTTAATTTTGAATAAAAACAAAATCAAAACTAGTTTTTGTCGCTTTATCCATTTATTTCTCTTTACCTGCTTCCCACACAGAAACGTGCATTATTTGAAGTAAAAATGAGAAACTTCAAGCAGTTAAATCATGAAAAATAAACCGGTCAGCCTTTTTTTTTTTTGTACTTACAGTGCATTCCTTTGATTCTGTCCTTATGCATTTTAATCGGGTATCAATAGTCAGCGTATCTAGATAGAACATGTCATAAAAGCTCTAAATAAGAGGCGGAAATGGTCTGATTGGAGCTAGCCTAGCCCCGCTGCTGCGCCCTGTTAGCTGACCGTTGCCGTGGTAACGGAGCACGCCTTCGCCCTCCGCGCTGACCTGAAGAGGAGACGGGAACTCTGACAGGAGGTCTAACCGCCGCAGCAGCCCGGACCTTCGGCTGGAAATATTACACTTTAAAGGCACAATAACCGCCCTCCTGCGGGATAAGCTTTGTTAATCACTGCAGGCCCAGATATCAGACCGAACCGAACCTTTATTCGCAGTCTTACCTTTTCTCCAGAGGTGGCTCGTGACCAACGCCTCTGACGTTTTCTCATTGGGCTGCAGGTTGTTCGGCGTTTCCACGCCGTAGTTCCGCACACTGTTAATCCAGTCCGTGTCGGGGGTTGTCCTGCACGCATTTCTCAGGCTTGCCCTGTTCTTCACGTCAATGAGCCAGTTGGAGTAGCGCATCATTGGTGCACACAGACAGGCGAAGAGCAGAACATGAGCCCGCTGATTCACAGGAATGAAGCGGCTCATTCACTGGGTGAATAAAAGCAGCATCAGGCTCCCAGACGCCTGTTCATGTCGGGCACAAAGCTTTCTATTCACCGATGCTGACTGATGCGAGTACAAGGCGTGGACCGTTTCATTTTTGCACCCAATGGGCTTCCGTAAAAGTCTCTTTAAGGGTTGGGAGGCGTGAGCGCGTTTGCCATATTGTGAATGGCAAGTTCTCCTCGGAAACTCCAGAGTTGGGTTTTCAGAATAAAATAAACACACATTTTGATTCATATTTAAATAAAATATAAATGTCGATTTTAGAATGAATATTGTAATAACTGAGATTAAATGAAACATTTTGGTAAATCAATATGAATGCAGTTAAACTGACCTTAATTTAGCTACACTACATCATAAACTGTGTTTAGATTAGCTTGAAGCATCAAACTCATTTTCATTTCGAGTCGCATCAGGATCATGAATGTCCTCAAAGGGCCGATGGTTATATTAATAAAACGATTTGTTAACAATTTGTTAAATGTTTAACATTTAACATGTAAACATTGTTACATGTTAAATGTTAAACATTGTAAAACATTGTGAAACATTTTATAATTTTAGAAACGTTTTATAAAGAAACATTTTATAATGTTTCACAGTTGGAGATCGATTAGTATTTCTTAAAATGTAACAAGTTTTATCTTTTCACATTGATGTAATTTGGTCCTATATAAATGAAAACAGATTTGATTTGACTGATAAAATTATATTTAAGCACACAACTGTTATCATAAATTTGACTTTATTTAACGCTCAAAAGCCTTCAGGGTCACATAAATAGTTATGGCCTTGAGTTTGGCACATGTGGCTTCAGCCTGAAACCCTTTAATCTTTATTATTATTATTATTATTATTATTATTATTATTATTATTATTATTATTATTATTATTATTATTATAGAACCAGCATAAAACCTGCTCTATGGACGTTTCCGCAAATATACCCCTCACCTCACAATATGGCGTCGACGTTGACGCAGTGCGCGGTCGCTCGTACCTGTGTGTTTGCGCATGTGCAGAACTCCCCTGCATGGTTTTCTTGTTGCTGCTTCGGATATGTAACGTTCTCAATCATTACATTTCAAACATAACTTCAACGTAGAACTAAGTCACCATGAAAACCAGGTTTACCACCGTGGACATCCGGGCAGTTATTGCCGAGATCAATGCCAAGTAGGTGACGGTTGTTAGCCGGAGCTAATGCTAACATAGCCATCTGCTAACAAGGCTAATGTTGATTTGTTTACACATGTAGATCACTCATTCATTTATTTATCGCGTTTCCTTTCCAGCTACATCGGCATGAGAGTGAATAACGTTTATGACATCGACAATAAGACATATCTGATCCGTCTACAGAAGTAAGGCCAGCTTGAGAACTCAAGTTTTATGAACCTTTGCTGTGAAGAACATGACGCTATTACAGACCTGGCTTCTTTGCTGGAATTATTACTTGATATTTTAAGGGTTTCTACTAGATAGTTTATCGAGACTATATCAATACAATTAAAAAGCAACATTTTGTCTCTAATGCTATTTATAAGGGCAGATGTTTGACTAAGAATGATCTAATTTTGTCTCATTTCTTCCTCAAGACCAGAACATATAAAAGCTTCTTCATTCAAGAGAATTGATGCATCAAAGCATCTCAAATCTTTAATTGATTTTAAATAAGCTCAGAAAGTACATTGTAGTACATTATGTAGACCACATGTGTCAAAGTTAAGGCCCGGGGGCCAAATCCTGCCCGCCATAAGTTTTTATGTGGCCACATAATAGAACTTTCACAATACAAGTTGGGTCTAAATATTATTTTATCAATCAAATCACAGCCTTTTTTGTCTGAAATGAAAACAGTGTGAAAAGATATTAAATATTTAATTTAAAGTAGTACTCATTGATTGCAGAGACAGCTATTTATTAATATTTTTAGTGGTTTAACAGCAATTTTTATCACTATGTTCAACCACAGCCAGCCATTTGAGTTACAGTGATGAATAATAACAGTGCAACAGGTTGGAGTTTTGTTTAATGTCTGGCATTAAGCCGCCATGTTGAGCAGGGTTGACCCCCTGCTGTGCTGCTGTTTCAGGCCCGACAGCAAAGCCGTTCTGCTGATAGAGTCCGGAACCCGCTTTCACTCTACGGACTTCGAATGGCCCAAGAACATGATGCCTTCAGGCTTCGCTATGAAAGTAAGAACCTCAACAACCAACTTATGGTTATTAATACCCCTAAAAGTTTTTCATGTTACAACCACAAACATCAATGTTTTTTTTATTAACATAAAGTAAAGCATATTTATGCATTTCAAACATGATTTATGGTTTATAAGTTTGTAATTGACCCATCTTTAACTTTAATAAGTATTTTGGGTAAAAAATTGCACAAAATATAAAGAGTTAAATTAACCATTTGTACTTTCAGGCCAGCCAAATATTATTAGTGTAGAGCTACAAGTGTTGCACATTTTTTTGAAAAGACAACTCATAATTTTAGATAAATATCTACTATAGGAAATTTATCAGATTTTTCAAAAAATCCATTTTTTTTTCTATTTTTAGGATTTAAAACAAACATAAAATTTAGCAAAGAGGATATATTTATTTTCTCTTCTATGGGATCAAAAATATGTCAAAAATAAAAAATTACATGTATTCCAACCTAATGACAAGAAAAACAGATTTTAAAGTATATTATTAGTATGTGAGTGTACCGTAATTCTTTGTGGGAATTCAGTGCAAACATTTGAGGAATAAACAAAAAAAAATTGCTAAATAAAAAAACATGTGTTTGTTATTATATCCAAATTTAAAAGGATTAAATGTTTTTTTTAAATTATTTTTAGCGAAAGACGCGTAGAGCTGTTAGAGACACCTGCAGCTGTTGACTCCGGGGTTGAAACTATTTCTTTTTCATTATTAATCATTAATTCGTGTTGTTCAGTAAAATCGACTGAAGTTTGTAACATCGGAACATTAACTCAATGCAGTTACGTTTATGTTTTTATTTTTCTGTCTTTGAGTGAATTTGGATATTTAATGTCATTATTTCCCACATTTTTTCCTTCATTGAGTTGAATCTGAAAATAGAAGCAGCTGTTTTTGCTCTGTAGTGTCGGAAGCATCTGAAAGGCCGGCGGCTGATTCAGGTCAAGCAGCTGGGAATCGACAGGATCGTCGACATCCAGTTCGGTTCCGACGAAGCGGCCTACCACCTGATCGTCGAGCTCTACGACAGGGTCAGAACAGTCTCAGAACCACGACACATGTGGTGCTGGTACCAAACACGCTGACCCGGCTGTTTGTCCATCAGGGTAACATCATCCTGGCGGATCATGAGTACACCATCCTGAACCTGCTGAGGTTTCGCACCGCCGAGGCCGAAGACGTTAAGATAGCGGTGAGGGAGCGGTACCCGGTGGAGAGCGCCCGGCCGCCAGAACCGCTCATCACTCTGAACAGGTAGCGCCAATCATAAACATCCCATAATCCACTGAGCTGTTACCAATGGAAACACATCTAAATATTCTACAGGCTGTCAGAAATCCTGAGCAAAGCTCAACATGGGGAGCAGGTGAAGAAAGTCCTGAACCCTCATCTGCGTGAGTATTCGTCCAAATCATTGTGTCTTAAGCTTCTAGAGGCTCATTCAATCATTATTTATGGAAACTTTCAGCTGGAACCAGATATTTAGATACTCTGGAATAAAAACACAAGCAGTTGTTCTCATTTTCCAATAATTTATCAGGCTAAACTGGAGTTGAAAGTTATGGCAGCTAATTTTCCTGGATCATAAGTTGTCCCATAAATGAAAATGTTGTTTTGAGACTTTTTTCCAAGTAATATAATGGTAAGGATGTAATAATCGCAGTACACATTAGAAATTAAAGGTTAGTACATTTTAATTTCTAATGTACATTTAACAGTAGAACTGGAGACCAAATCACCAGGCTGAAGAATTTTGTTTTCCAGGTTTGGTTAAAAAAAGAGAGAAAAAAGAAAAACAAACTATTATGTAAATGAAAATAATCAAACTCGTTTTAACTTTTAATGAGATGAACTGATTTATTACTTATTAATTAATTTAGAAAACAATCAATTAATCTTTAACTGGAAAATACAAAAAAAGTACATACATTTTGCATCTTTTAAAATATTTCTGACATTGTACAAGAAAAGGCTTAAAAATATGCAGAATGTGGCGAATTAATCAAAATAATAATCAATAAAAAAAGTTTTATTGAGCTGTAAATCTGTTAATTATGTAAACAGACATCTATTTTTAATATTCTCTGCAGCCTACGGAGCCACGCTGATTGAACACAGTTTGATGGAAGCCGGCCTGCCAGGCTCCTTAAAAGACGACAGTCAGGCCGACGTTGCTGAAGGTACGCTGGGCCAGTAGGAACTTATGCTTTTTTCCTTCCATCAAATTTTCCTTCCATCACATCAGTCAACAAGCTGCGTCTTATTTCATTTGTTTCTCAGTTGCTCCTAAAATCCTGGAGGCTCTGCAGCTCTGTGAGACGTACATGGACAAAACCGAGAAATTCAGCGGAAAAGTGAGTAAAAAAATAACGTCCTGGTGAGAGTCTGACTATTTTTAGCATAATCAACAGATTTTTGCTCACTGACTGTTTATTTCTGACTGAAATACATTTTTTATTGCTCCTTTTATCAGTTTTATACATGTTCAGATTCAGGTTAGTGTATATTTAAAACTATAACTTTGAATTTTTTTTAAATAAACACAAATATCTAATTAATCAGAAATCTTCTGACCACCTTGCAGAACTGCTGCGACCCTCTAATGGGTTGCGACCCTCATGTTGAAGACCTTTGATTTAAAGCATTTTATTGTAGCTCACACTGCCTTTACATTTTGATTTGTTAAATAAAATTTATCTTACTTTGTGTTGGACTGTGAAACCCAAATTAAATACCATAAATATTGTAGCCGCTTGAAATGTGAAAAGTTTCGGTGTTTTCTAAGACCTTGTACTTCTTAGTTTCATATTTTCCATTCATACAGTTTTTCTGCTGTAATTAGGGTTACATCATTCAGAAGAGTGAGAAGAAACCCAGCTTGGCTCCAGGGAAACCCAGTGAAGAACTCCTGACGTACGTTTTCTTCCTGCTGGTCAGTTTCCTTCAGTTCGCTCCAGTAACGTTTTCCTCTCTCAGGTACGACGAGTTCCACCCGTTCCTCTTCGCCCAGCACACCAACAGCCCCCATCTGGAGTTTGAGACGTTCGACAAGGCCGGTATCACCTGATCGATAACTTCCTGCCGTGAAGAGAGAACGCTGACAGAAGTCGTTTGTCTGCAGGCGGTGGATGAGTTTTTTTCCAAGATGGAGAGCCAGAAGATCGACATGAAGGCCCTGCAGCAGGAGAAGCAGGCTCTGAAGAAGCTGGAGAACGTGAAGAAGGACCATGAGCAGCGGCTGGAGGCGCTGCACCAAGCGCAGGTAAACGCTGGCTCCTCTCAGGCCCAGGATGTACAAACTTTATGCAACAGGAGCCACAGCTGTAGAGCTAAGAGAAGTCAACAATTCTAAAAATCAAGTAAAAGCTGAATATTTTAATGAAAACAAATATCCTGATTTCTGTATAAAAAGCATTTATATGTCAATTTAGATGATTTTTATGTCAGGGGTGTCCAAACTTATCCCCAAAGAGCATTAAGCTGTGGCCAGGAACAAACCCAAAGACAACTCTGCGAAATATGTAAAAACATCCAACTTATTCCATGTTTTTTATTCACTATTCACTAATTATTACATTCATTTAGCATAACTTCTGCCTCAAACGGTCTGATTTCAGACGGCCAAAATTTTATTATTAAATATTATATTATGACTTTACCAGATAATAAAAATATGTAATAGTTTATATTAATCACATTCAATTCTATTTTAGTTTTTATGGTTCCTTTAGTCTTTTTTTTTTTTCATTCTTTTTTTTTCTCCAAAGAGTTTTTGCGGCGCTAGTGGCTCGTATTTTTTCTACAGTAGGCAGACAGGAAGGAGGGGGGGGGGGGGGGGGGGCATGCGGCAAAATTTGTCAGGACCGGGAGTCGAACCCTCGACGTCCGCGTCGAGGACTAAGGCCTCCAAACGTGGGGCGTGCTAACCCGCTGCACCACCACAGCACGCCCCATAGTCTTTTTCTTGTCAGAAACGTTTAAATTTCTTTGCTTTGATGAATTTGATTGAATTTGATTCAGAAAAACATTGAAATAAATCATTTTAACTTATATTTTCTTTTAAAAAAGATTGAATAGCAGAAAAAAAATTATGAAGAATGTAAGAATTTAAGAATTTCTTTTAATTTTTGCGTTTTATTTTTCTCATTTTTCCTCCAACCTTGTGAGGCCTCCACAGCGCCCTCTAGTGGCCCCACTTAGAAAAACACTGTTTTTTAAACAAACGTGTTTAAAAACAAAAAACTCTTATCTAGTGTCGTTTCATAAATGGATGTTTGTGGTAATATGTACTATTAAATTAAAGTGAAATCAGAAAATGCGATGAATAGTTTGAAACAAATTCTACTTTGCAAATCCATAATTTACCAAAAAAACAAAATGCTGAAGTAATAAAAGATGAAAAGTTTATGTTGTTAATTAAGTTTTTCATTTTAAGATGATCTAAAAATTTGTTTTGATTAGTGGAAGTTTCACTTTAATTTGTTTTAGGCATCTCTTCACCTGGTGAAATAAATCTGTCCTGTTCTTGAACTGTGGATAAGGGCCATATGGAATCATTCCAAGGGCCTCAAACGGCCCCCGGGCCTCACTTTGGACACCCCTGTTTTAGTCTGTAAGGTGGATGGATTCAGCTGAATGTGTGTAACAGGAAGTGGACAGAGTGAAGGGCGAGCTGGTGGAGATGAACCTGGCGGTGGTGGAGCGGGCGCTGCAGGTGGTGCGCAGCGCGCTGGCCAATCAGGTGGACTGGACGGAAATCAGCGCCATCGTGAAGGAAGCGCAGGCGTCCGGCGACCCGGTGGCCTGCGCCATCAAGGAGCTGAAGCTGCAAACCAACCACATCACCATGCTGCTGAAGTACGCTGCTGCTGATCTGCAGACCAACCTCTGGTTTACAGGAACGCGCTCACCTCCGCCGTCGTTTCCACAGAAATCCCTACGTTTCTGATGAAGAGCAGGAGGAAGAGGAAGGGAAGATCAGAGTGGAGGAGAAAGGAAAGAAAAACAAGAATAAAGGCCAGAACAGGAAGCTGCAGAGGAACAAGCCGATGCTGGTGGATGTGGATCTGGGCCTGTCGGCGTACGCCAACGCCAAGAGGTTTATCTGCAGCAAACGGCTCAGAAAATTCTGGATTTATGAATAAAATCCTTAAAATCCTTCAGGTGGATGAAGTTTTACTGTTACTTTCAGATACTACGACCACAAACGCAGCGCTGAGAAAAAGGAGCAGAAAACCATCGAGGCTGCAGGCAAGGTGGGGAAGCTGCTAATACAACTATAATTTAATCTGTAATCTTATTTATTCCGACCTTCGATCCTTTTAAATTGTTCAGGCCATGAAATCTGCAGAGAAGAAAACGCAGCAGACCCTGAAGGAAGTCCAGACAGTCACCACCATCCAGAAAGCCCGCAAGGTCTACTGGTGAGTCGACGAGTTCTCCCTGAAAACCCGTCAGGTGTCAGACGACACGGAGGCAGAATTATGATGCAGAAGGAAAATCATAAATACGCTTCAAAAGGTTTTAGGAATAAAAACAGAGAAGAAACGTTTGTGTTTATTTTATATTTATAAGTATTAAAGAGAGGCTAAAAATTGTTATTATTGTTCTGAACCTGGCTGAGTCATACGAGAGAAAAATCTGATTAATATGAGATCAATCAATCAATCAATCAATCAGTAGAATAAATCAATACAATAAAAATATCAGATATTGTACAATAATCATAATGATACCAGGAAAGTCAATACTAGAATAAAGTCAAATTATTACGAGGAGTCATACGACAATAAAGTTGTAATAATACAAAAATAATGTCAAAATATTACCAGAATTAAGTCTTAATATATGAATGAAGTTGTAACAGTACAATATTAAAGTATGAAAAATACCTGAATAAAGTTATTACCAGCATAAAATTGTAAAAACATGAGAATAAAGTCATAATATTTGAATAAAGTCGTAACAATAAAAGGATAAAAGATGTTTCTTTCCTCCCCTTCAGTTTTGCGCCACCTTGTGTTGGTCGATCACATTAGATCCCAGAAATCTAGTGCAGGTTTCTGGATGTGAAACGTTAAAGCCTGAATATTCTGGAGACGCTCGATAAACCGGCAACTTTCCTCCGTTTCTCAGGTTTGAGAAGTTCCTGTGGTTCATCAGCTCTGAGAACTACCTGGTGATCGCAGGGAGAGACCAGCAGCAGAACGAGATCATCGTCAAGCGCTACCTTCGCTCAGGTGAGGCCGCCTGCCGGGTCATCCACCTGACCTCTGGCCTGTAGCTCTGACCTCTGACCTCCTCTACTGCAGGTGACATCTACGTCCACGCTGATCTGCACGGAGCGACCAGCTGCGTCATCAAGAACTCGTCAGGTTCTGTCTGCCGGCCCGTCTCCTCACGGCTCAGTTTTCTTCTTCTTGTTTTTAGCTGAAGCATCTTCATCGCCTCTCCTCCTCGTCCTCAGGCGATGCCGTTCCTCCCAGGACTCTGACCGAAGCCGCCATCATGGCCGTCTGCTACAGCGCCGCCTGGGATGCCAAGATTATCACCAGCGCCTGGTGGGTCCACCACCATCAGGTCAGTCGATTCCCACCAAGAAAATAACGACTTTATGCTTCAGAATCCTTTAAAAGCTGCAGTTACTGACAGTTTTCCTTCCACTCAACTTTCTACTAACACAGCTTGTAAACCTTGTTAGCAACTTGTCACCTGTCAAGTAAAGAGTTTATTATTAATTATGTAGAGCAGAGGTCTTCAACCCCTAGGGGGACATGGAGGTACTGCAGGGGGTGGTGAGAAATATTTTTTAAGAAATAAAAATTGTCTTTAAATATTATGACGGAGTATTAGGGCCATATTAAGAAAAAATATATTACAAGAATAAACCCATAATGCTACGAAAAAAGTTGTACAAGAATTAAAAATTGTGAGAATAAACTACTCTGGGAATAAAGTCATAATAATATATATATGTATATATATATATATATATATATATACACTCCCCTCTTTCTGCTGCTTCTCTGCTTCTTAGTGATGAGAACCATGTGGACTCAATCTCCTGACCCGTCGCTCCGGTTTGAAAAAGTTCCTCATGAGAAGCAAACAGTTCTGGTAGCACATGTACATTCAGAACTGTGAAAAGTTTCCTACAGACAGTGAAGGCCTCACAATGCTGCTGCTCACTTCCTGACTCTCCCTGGAGCAGCTCATGGACTCTGACTGATTGTTGTACTGAACAGTTTTAATATTATTGAAATCAAAACTAAAAAAAAATACACTTGGGGTTTATTGTTTATGGTAGAAAACGGAAAAGAATAAATGTTAAATAGCATTTTGACTATAAAAATATATTTAACAAAATGTTAAATATGCTAATTTATTTATTGGTGTTGAATTTTACTATAAAATATAGTAAAATATTTTATAGTAAATAACTGGTTTAAAGGGGTTGAAATCTGCTTGATTATTTCACAGTGTATTTATCTTGTTAATTTCAGAATGTAATTGATGTGTTTCTGTTTCCTTTGAGGTTTTTTACGCATGTGGCTGAAAGGCTAAATCACTATGGTGACCATCATACAAAATAAAGATGGATCGGCTAAACTGAGGCTCTTTGAGTGAAATCCAGTTAGAAGTTTCACCGTAGAGTCGATCCCTTTCAAGTGGGGAATCGCACTGTAAAACCTGACAGTGAGTGTTTTTCAGGTGTCTAAGACGGCTCCCACTGGGGAGTATCTGACCACTGGAAGCTTCATGATCAGAGGTACGAGCCTTCATCACTTCCTGTCCATAATACCATAACTTCCTGTTTGTTACAATGAGCAGCAAATAAATTTATCTGGAAATATTTATTTGTTTTTTTCCTATTTTTGCTCTTTAGGGAAGAAAAACTTCCTTCCTCCCTCCTACCTGATCATGGGCTTTGGCTTCCTGTTTAAGGTAAGCGAGCGCTGCTGGGTCGCCTGAGGTCACCTGGGGTCACCTGGGGTCTTTCCGGTTCCCACCTGCTCCTCTGATTGGCTGACAGGTGGATGAGCAGAGCGTGTTTCGGCACCGCGGTGAGCGAAAGGTGAAAACGGTGGAGGAAGACCTGGAGGAAGTGACATCGAGAGCTGCTGAGCTGCTGGAGGAAGGGGAGGAGCTTATCGGTACCAAGACAAATGTTTCAGATCCAAACTCATTTTATTATCAGAAACAGATGAACTGGTGACACAAAAATCAGTTTTTAAATGACGATTTCATTTATAAAGGCAGAATAGAAGGAAATTACTTTTTCATAGAGTTTTTTTAAACCTGGTCATGATCCAAATTTAAAACGTTTTTAATGATTTGTGTCGCGTGTGAAAAGCTGCTGGACTCGTTTCCTCCTCGTTTCCTAGGAGACGACAGCAGTAATGAAGACCAGGGCAGAGCAGCAGACGAGGCGGAGAACTGTGAAGAAGCAGAAATGGCCGCCGCAGCGCAGCCGGGCGACATGGAGGACGACGGGAACGACGAAGACAGCGGCGTGGAAGACAATTCGAAGAGCGACCAGTTCAGCTTTCCAGACACCACCATCTCCCTCTCCCACTTACAGCCAATCAGGTAGCATCTCCGTCCAAACAGGAAGTTCTCCTTTGTTCCTGCTTGAACGTGAAGGAAACAACAAATCGTTCTTCCTCGTTTCTAGGATGGCTCAGAATCCCAGCTTCAAGAACGAAACAACAACTCAGGCAGATATCTGCACCTTTTCCTCTGCTACAGGTGTTTTATCAGGTTATTTTATTTAATTTCTGATGTTTTGTTCCTTCAGGTTGAGGCAGATTCACAAGGGAAGAAACACATGAGTGCCAAGCAGAGGAGGTGAGCTCAATATGTATTTAAGATCAAATTAAAAAGCTTAAATCTTCCTCCGGTCGCAGTTTCAGCTCACCAGATCAGCCGTTAATGTTCAGTAAACAGGCCTCAGATTTTCTCATTTTTTAAAGTATTTTGAGCTGCAGATTCATCCTTTGCTACTAATGATCAAACATTCACTAAAGTAATTATGTTATTGCATTTTAAGCAATAACATGTTTAATTTCTTATTTAGCCCTGTAGCACTCGGTGTTGTTATATTACAACGTCTCTATTTCAAACACAAAAAGCGCAAATATCGATTTTTCCTCAGATTTTTTTAACCCACACTTAGAGCTTGAACCTGTTCAGGTTTGGAAATGTGCATAAAAATATCAAATTATTTCAAAAATATCTTTGGGTTATTATCACGTCTCAAACATGTGTACATGTGTAATTTAACATTTGTACAAAATAATTAAATATTAATCAGGTAGTTTTGACTCATGAATTAGATTTCCTAAAACTTGACAAAAACAAACAGTAAAAACCTGAAAACATGTTTTCACTACAAACCTTTTCTTTATGTAGATTCATGAGTTGGAATGGCCTAGTCAAAGTAAAAAGATGTCTAGTGGGTTTCAAAATGAGGTTCTACAAAGTATGATATTCAAGGGGAAAAGTAGGAGAAAAAAAGATTTCTGTTCGAAACTAAAACCATATATCATTTCCTTCTTTTTCTTTATCACGATAAACTGATATTGCGATAACTATTGCTCTGTAAAAACAATAAATCTTACCAAGTATTTTTGGTTTAGTTTAGTAATATTTTAGTACACTTGAAACAAGACAAAGCTAACTAACTTTTCTGCAAAAATTAGGGGCTCGTTTTAAATCTATAAATCCTTAAAACTGATTATAAGGCAAAAATGTCATCAATTACAAGTGAAAAAATCCTCATTCTTTCACAATTGTAAGGAATTATTTACTTAAAACAAGCTTCTATATTTTGCCTGTCAGTTTCTTGTAAGTTAGTTTTGTCTTATTTCAAGTGAACTACAAACTAGACACTTGATTTTGTATTTTTGCAGCCTAAAATCCCAATAAATCCCAATAAAACTTTTTATTTATTTTTTTGTGATGGGAAAACGTGTGGAAAAGCTCAAAGAAGGAATTGATTTATTATTAATGATGATTAATTTAACGACACTCAGAGGTTTTTGCCTCTTTTTTTTTAGAGAAGAGAAGAAGAAGAAGCAGAAACAGGAAGATTGTGACGGCGAGGAGAAGTCGGAGGTTTCCTCCGTGGATCTGGAGTCAAAAGGTGGAGGAGGTTCTTCTCAGCAGCCGCTGAAGAGAGGCCAGAAGGTGAGATAAACGCCTCAACAGAACCAGAACCAGAACCGCTCAGGTGGAAAATGAAATATTCCTGCTGCCGGGACAGAACAAGCTGAAGAAGATCAAGGAGAAGTACAAGGACCAGGACGAAGAGGACCGGGAGCTGATGATGCAGCTGCTGGGGGTGAGGAAGATTGCCGGCTGCCGCCGCTCCAACGCGGCCCAGATGCTAACGCCCGACCCGTTTCTGCCCTGCAGTCTGCCGGGGCAGCCAAGGAGGAGAAGGACAGAGGGAAGAAAGGAAGGAAGGGGAAAGGGAAGGAGGAGCCGGGCAGGAAACCACAGCCGAAACCGCAGCAGAAGCCTCGAAACATGGCTGCCGACGACAAGAAACCGCAGCAGGAAGGAGGAGGAGAGGAAGAGGAGGAAGAGGAGAAGCCGGCCGGAGAGCAGCAGCAGCAGGAGGAGAAGGTAGAAAACACAAATGACAGAAAAAAATTCTAACTTGAACTTTTGTGATCTGTACAACAGCATGAGGGATAATTCAGATAATTTCTGTTTAATTACGAGAAAAAGTCACAATGTTAGCAGAATAAAGATGCAATTTTACCAAAACGGCTTAAATTTACGAGAAAAATATGTTTTAATGTGAAAAGCGTTCTACCATGAACGCTCAGTCATTGTAGAGTTGTATCGTTTCAAATTTCTGCTATTTATAATAATTTGATGGAAATCCATTTAAATCAGAAATCTGATCTGGTAAACAAATATTGATGAGATGAAATCATAATATTATGACTTCATTCTTGTAATAGGACTTAATTTGTTTTTAATATTGTGACTTTATTCTCATAATTAAAAAACAATTTTAGCCTGGCTAAAGGTAATTTTATTTATATAGCACATTTTCAGCAACAAGGCAATACAAAGTTCTCTAATATTTTGTTGATCTGAATTCAAAGTCCAAATAAACACAAACTGTAAAACGCTTCTCAAACAAGATGGCCGCCTCTCTAAACACCAAAAATCCAGATTGTCCTAAAATTAAATCTTTGAAAACCAAAAATTTGACTAATTGATGATCAATTTACCACCCAGCTCTAACAGAATGTGGGTTTAGTTACTTCCTGACTCAGCAGTGATGTCATTTCCTGCAGGAAGAAGAGGCGGACCAGGACAACGCCGGAGCGGAGGTGAGCTTCCTGCCTCAGGTGAGTAAACGCCGCTAGTCGGAGCTTCATCCTCTCGGCTTCCTGTTTCCTGGCGACAGGAAGCAGAAAACCTGCTGACGTCTCTGAGCGGCCAGCCGCACCCTGACGACGTCCTGCTGTTCGCCGTCCCCGTCTGCGCCCCCTACACCGCCCTGTCCAACTATAAGTAGGTGTCCAAACTGTCCAAGCCGTCCTCAGGGACCAAAGCCACGGCCCCGGTGTGACAGTGCTTCTGTTGTCCGCAGACACAAAGTGAAGCTGACTCCAGGCTCTCAGAAGAAAGGAAAAGGTAGAAAAGATCCCGGATGATTCCTGCATGTCGAGGCTCGATGCTGACGTGACGTTTTCTGTTTTCAAGCGGCTCGGACGGCGGTGCTCAGCTTCATAAAGGCTAAAGACGCTTCGACCCGGGAGAAGGACCTGTTCCGCAGCGTCAAGGTAAAACATATTCACACCCAAAACACCAACAGGAAGGAAAACCTCACATTATTTAAGAAATATATATGTAATCTCACATTTTTTACATTTATTTAACAAATATTTACATCTTCTAAACCTATTTTAAAACTTTTTATCACAGAAAAAAATGTTAGATACATATTTCTACGCATTTTTTAAATTTATTCAACCAATATATACGTATATTTCACTAGTTTTTTTTTTTCTTTCATTTTTTCCCATTTTTTTCTCCGAAGAGTTTCTGCGGCGCTAGCGGCTCGTATTTTTTGTACAGTAGGCAGACAGGAAGGAGGGTGAGGAGACATGCGGTAAAGGTCGTTGGGATCGGGAGTCGAACCCGCGACGTCCGCGTCGAGGACTAAGACCTCCAAACGTGGGGCGTGCTAACCCGCTGCGCCACCACAGCACTAGCTATTTTATATTATTTATTGAATAAATTGGAAACATTTATTGTAGGTATATAAATATGTCACAAACATTTTATGTTTATATATTTTTGTTAAATTATGTAACATATTTATAATTAACAAATATTTCATATTTAACACATATATATGTATATATCATTTATACATTTTACATCACATTTTTCTAATTTATTCAGCAGACTTATAAAAACTTTTATTACAAAAGTTTATTTTAAAATGTAATTAACACTGAGAAGGAAAGTCTGAGGAAGAAAAAAGTCTGAAGTTACTCTGAATGCTGGACCTGAACCAGAATCTCGTTCTGTTCTGAAGGTCCAAACCCGATACTGCTGAGCTGGTTGGTGGTTAAAATCTTAACCTTCTGGTCACTTTACGCATCGATAGTTTAACTTTAAACACACTGGGTCTCAGTCTGTCCGGTTCTGTTAGTCCGGGTCTCAGTCTCTCTGGTTCTGTTTCAGGACGCGGACCTTTCCAGAAACATGCCGGGGAAGGTGAAGGTGTCGGCGCCGAACCTGCTGGCTGCCAAGAGGAAATGAAGCCGTTCCGGATCCCGGCCGCTCCACTGAGGGATTGGGAGCTTTAATTGTAAAAATTGTACTGATTCCATTCACAAAAATATTAGAAATAAAATAAAAAATCTGAATCCGACTCAATTTGCTTGTATTTTTCATTTTATTTGGATACAATCTTGAGTTACGGTACCTACAATTACAGGAGGTAATTTTGTGCAAACGAAGCCAAACTGACACAGCGGCGTTTCAGTGCAACGACATCAGAGCGCCACAGGAGCCATTTTATTTACAGCTGTACAGACGGATCAGAACCAGCAGGCGACCGGATCGTCTCTCCAAGCAGAAATCTGCTGAGATCTGAAGCAAAATGACCTGAAACCAGGTAACCTGCTGCTAAATGATCCCAGCCTTTCTGCTTGGATTGGACTTTTTAGTGTTCAAACAAATGTACCTCTAGATTTCACAATTTTACAGTTGCATAAAGTTAATTTAAAGATTTACACACATCTCAGAGTTTCTGTTCAGGTTGAGAAGGAAGCAGAGGAGACGTTTCTGGTTTCCTCTTCTGGACTGAAGCCAAAAAGCTCCCAGGTTTGGATCTAAAGGGTTCTGGAAGCTTCTCCGGATTTTTATGTATGAGAGCAAATATACATTTGTACTTTCTGAGATTCAATAATCCAGAAGAAATTGTGGCTTTATTACTGCAGAGGAGTACAACAAAGTATTGGCGCCACGATGAGAAAAATAAGTCACGAGCAAAACTTTGTGACATGAGAAAAAAATATGGAAATTCGTACAATGAGAATAAAGTCATAATGTTACAAGATTTAATTCATGAGAAAAAAAGTCAATGAGTTGAAATAATGAGAATAAAATTGTAATTTTAAACTTCAACACAAAAAATAAATTAAAATGAAGAATATTGAGCATCTTGTGAAGTTCTACTTTATCAGTTTTACAAATGAAGTAAAAAGTTTGATCAGTAGCAGAACTTTGAGACGATTGTGAAAACCAGAATCACAAACCGATCTGGACAACAAACCTTTTTCAACCTTTTTCTAGTAATTTTACAACTTTCTTTTGGTAATCTTATAACTTCACCCTCATACTTAAAAAAAATAAATAAATCTCTTTGTCTGGCCCTAACAGTCAGCTGCGTGTGGACTTACAAAATGAAAAGCTGACCTCAGAACCAGAACCATATCTGAACTTTAAACCACAGTTTGTTTTTTCCTGTCCTCATCTTTAAACATCTGTTTTTCAGCTGCAGCTGCCACTGAGGCCAGCTGTTGCCGGGCAGAAAAGCAGGTCGATTCTGAGGGCCATCCTGATTGGTCGGCCTTGTGGTCAGCCCATTTCCGAATGTTCTGGTGAGATTCCAGATGTTCTCCTGGCTGTGCAGGAAAATAACTGGGCGCGTCATCAGAAATAGAAAACTTTCTTTCTTCTTGTCTTTTTAATTCATGTTTTCACACGTTAGCGCTCCAGCAGAGCTAGCTGGTGGGTTCTGCCTGGTTCTAGGAGCCCAGCGTGTTGACCCGGGTCATCCTCTGCTTCAGGCTGTGCAGCAGGTGTTTGGGCAGGCAGTCCCAGTGAGAGGACAGCCGCTCCCGGTGCTGCAGAACCGCCTCCATGCAGAACCTGACGAGCACAGGTCCATTAGCGGCTAAAAGAAGAACACTTCCTGCTGCAACTTTTATAAAAATTATTTTTACATATTAGTTGAAACTGTTACAGTATAGAATGAAACAGAAAAACTGTGTCTCCTCTGCCGTCTCCCGGTGTTAACTAGAAACAACCAATCAGAGCCAGGAGGCGGGTCCTAGCGCTGTCAATCATAAAGCCTGTTGTGAAAGTTAATGCTAGTTAGCATGGCCAC
The DNA here is from genome assembly GCF_001444195.1 of Xiphophorus couchianus. Lineage (NCBI taxonomy): Eukaryota > Metazoa > Chordata > Actinopteri > Cyprinodontiformes > Poeciliidae > Xiphophorus > Xiphophorus couchianus. The sequence continues at coordinate 22,795,147 of NC_040246.1, forward strand.
CGACAGCGGTTTTCCTGTAAGGTTGAGTTGACTCTCTGCCATTAACACATTTCGCAGCGTGTTTATGAGGTTGATTGACAGCGCTAGACCCGCCTCCTGGCTCTGATTGGTTGTTTGCAAAAAAAAGTTATTTCATAATTTAATGCCTTGAAATTGGGCCTCTGTCTCTAAAAACTCCTGCTCTTTCAGGAAGTCATCATCTAAACGTTTTTACCAGCATTGCTCTGAGAAGTGGCTCAGCTGTTCCACCAGGCGTTTGCTAATTGCTACTGGCTAGTCTGAAGGAGCAGAGTGGGTCCTGCTCTGACAGGCAGCAGCTCATAGGAGGAGCTGTGTCTCGAAGGCGGGGCTAGGTACCACCAGGCATTTTGAACAGCTGAATGGTTGCCATGGTGATTAAATGGTTTCTCAAACATGCATGAAAGAATCAAGGCAAAAGTCCTGGAATGTTTCTGATGAGCGAATTAAGTTAAAACGCGATCAAAAGTTCAAATAAGTTGATTTTACTTCATACCGCTCCTTTAACAAAAATGTGAAAACCATATTTTAATAAAAGTTACTTCCTGAAGCTTTAAACACTCACCCGACTAACGATTTGGGCTGGACGTTAAAAATCAGCAGCTCGTTGCTGTGAGCCTGTCGGAGGAGGAAAACAGGATGAGAGACGGTCTGAAACAGGAAGTGGTCATAACCTGGAGGTTTTTCAGCTTACAGCTCTCTGATGAGACAACAGGTTGTTGGCGCAGCCTCCGAACACAAACACCTCACCGTCCGGCCCGGAGCACGCCGTGTGCCACAGCCTGCAACGCAGAGAGAGAGAGGCGTTCAGCAGAGAGGCGGCGTTCAGCAGAGAGGCGGCTTTCAGCAGAGAGGCGGCGTTCAGCAGAGAGGCGGCGTTCAGCAGAGAGGCGGCGTTCAGCAGAGAGGCGGCGTTCAGCAGAGAGGCGGCGTTCAGCAGAGAGGCGGCGTTCAGCAGAGAGGCGGCGTTCAGCAGAGAGGCGGCTTTCAGCAGAGAGGCGGCGTTCAGCAGAGAGGCGGCGTTCAGCAGAGAGGCGGCGTTCAGCAGAGAGGCGGCGTTCAGCAGAGAGGCGGCGTTCAGCAGAGAGGCGTTCGCAGGAGAGGCGGCGTTCAGCAGAGAGGCGGCGTTCAGCAGAGAGGCGGCGTTCAGCAGAGAGGCGGCGTTCAGCAGAGAGGCGTTCGGCGGAGAGGCGGCGTTCAGCAGAGAGGCGGCGTTCGATAGAGCGGCGTTCGGCGGAGAGGCGGCGTTCGGCAGAACAGGATGCTTACCTGGGGCTCTGCGTGTAGCTGTGCTTGAACGGCTTCCAGTCGTTCTTGCTGACGCAGTACAGCCACGCGTCACCTGGAGGATCGGTACAGCGTTTCAGAATGACTTCCTGTTCAAACGATCACTCAGCCTGGGAATCCAAATACAAAACTCACTGAGTGTTTCTCTCTCTGTGGTGAAACCTCCAAACAGGAAGATGTGATCTGGTGAAACTGGAGTGAAGGAATGCCAGGACCGGCCCACAGGATGCTGAGGAACGCTCCTGCAGAAACAGCAACCAGACGGGTCAGAATGAGTCAAAACGGGTCCGAATGAGTCAGTTCTTCCTTTTATTATCAAGAAAACAAATCAAGAGAAGGTGATTCATTTAGATTTCATTTCTGCTTCAACCTGTTGTCTAATCTGCATGATTTTTACAGAAATTAAACATCTTTGTCTAAAATCTGAACACGAATGAGACCCAGTGCCTCCATTTCAAGCTAAAAACAAAAAAATACAAATGTTAATGTTGTTTTTCCTGAAGATGCTTTCTTTTCAACAAATAATCAAGCTGCTGTTATTGCATTTTAGGACATAAAACAATGAATTGAATAATTTATTTGCATCTTTTATTGCATTTCTAATATTACATATAAAAGGCACACATGAATAATCAGTGAAATGTGGCTTTTTTTTTTATCCTATTAACAGATTAATCAATAACTAAAATAATCACTAGTTGTGATCACAGTCCAAGTTCAAACTTACATTTCATGCCACTCCCACGTCTCCAGGTTGATGTAGTATAAATCATTCAGTCTGTAATTCTGGAGAACAATAATAAAAGTGTTTGGAGGATCGGAGCAAAAATATATTGAATGTTTGCATTTCTGTAACTCAATTTGACTATTTTTACATAATTAATACCAAAAAATCCCAGTGAACTTTCAGCTCAGACTGTTTAAATGGCTCATCTGAAGGATTTATGATCTTAACATTATATAACTGTAATAAAAGTATTGTGGCAGAAAACATACAGACTGGACGGAGCAGAGCAGAGCTCACCTTGAATCGCCCTCCGAACACGTAACCGCAGTTTCCCACCGTGGCACACGTGTGAGCTGCTCTGGGGGACGGCGTGTTCCCCTGAAACAGGCCGACAGGAACACTCAGAACCACACAGAACCACTCAGAACCGCAGAGAACCACTCAGAACCACAGAGAACCACACAGAACCACACAATCACTGTAATGGCTTTTTAATTGGGATGAAGTTCTGAGAAACCGGGTCGACATCGATGCTCTGGTCTGTATGAATAAATATAAATTTTTCTTTCTTTCTTTTTTACTTACACTTTATTATTTTTTCTTGATTCTTTTTCATTTATTTATTTTTCTTTATTCATTTATTCTACCTCTCTTTGCAGGTGTCACTGCAGATGCATCGTTCATCCCCAGTTTGCATTAATGCCCATAAGGTGGCGCTGCTGCACGTCTTCACCTGAGTGATGGGTTGACTCCATGCTGAAGTGTCCAGGTCCAGGACATGGATGTGGTTGTTCCAGCCTCGTTCAGGACTGTCCCACTGATGCACAAAATACAAATAAATATAAATACGTCAACATTCAAAGAGCCTCTGGAAAAGAAGGATCTTATCTTCTACATTTGATGCTGTTATTAGTTTACAGACATTAAGAGAAGACGTTTCATCGGTCTCAAAAGTCCCTCGATGAGATCCCTGCGGAGTGTAGCCGTACCCACCGAAAAAAATCAGTCTGCAAATATAAAAGATAAAGAAATCACATCATCCAGGAGAAACAAACCCGATAACACGGCAGGGGAAGGAAGACGTCACCTGTTCTTGTGGACCCAGCATCCCAGCTTGTCCTTGGGGGACGGAGGAAGTCCTTTCAGGTCCCTCATTTCCTCCCACACCAGGCTGGGCGCCCTCAGAGGCAGACGGTAGATCTGGAAGGAAAACAGGGCCGGTGCTGCATTTAAACACTCAACAAGGCCTTTCATGACAACACAATCTGGCCCAGAAGTTACTGCGATAAATGATAATATTCTTTTCAGACCATTTTGAGAAATATAATAGTACTGGCATAATAATGTAGGTTCACCCTCCTAAAGATGAATAATCTTTCATTTTTTAAAAACATTTAACAATGGCAATGGAAGACATTTTAAATATAAACAAAACAATAAATAAAATGACTGAAATCTCTGCAAGTAAAACGATCCTCCAAAAAGCGTAAGCTGAGAGCAAAGCGCCAGACTGAAGACTGTCATCATCCAGTTTTAGGTGGAAGGAAATGAGAAAAACAATCATGAAAATGGAAATTATTGAGCTCGTTTTAACTCATGAATTGATTAATTGTTCTCTCAGCATACCCTGTTTGTGTTTCCTCTGGCATGATGCCCCCCGAACAGGTAGAGGACCCCATCCAGACACGTCCCGCAGCTGCCGGACATGGACGTGTGCAGGTTCCCTCCGGCGACATGCTTCATCCTGCAGACATGTCCAACCGTTTTTATGATGTTTTAACTGCAGTGTCCATAGAAATGACGACAGGAAGTCCACCGTTTATTTCCTCACCAAACTCCTGACTCCATGTTGTAGGTCCACACCTCATTTCTGGGCAGGTATAAATCAAAGAATCCATGATTTTGGCCATTCTTGTTTAAAAAAACAAAAGAGAATATGATTTAGAAAACTGAAATAATGACTGAAAGTGTGATTACGTGGTTCAGCTCCTACCTTATATCCACCCCACACATACATGATATTTCTATCAACGACAGCGATGTGGCCGCTGCGCTCTGCCGGAGAGTCCAGCTCAAAAGACTCTGGCGCCTCCTCGTCGTCCTCGTCCACCGGCTGTTCGTCCTCGTCCCGCCTGTCCACCACCCTGAAAAGCCTCCTGCCACCCCAAAAAGCCTCGTCCTCTCCGTCATCGCCATCTCTGGCCGGTGGATTTCCTGCGTCCTCCTCCATGCCTGCCTCCCGCTCTGCCATGTCAGCGTCTCCCTATAACCACTTACAATTACTTGAGTTGTTTATTGGGAAAATCTACTTTTTATGCACTGTATCTTTTAATATAATGAGCTATAGCTCATTTTACATGACCAGAAGTTTTGGATTTCTACCCACAGAGTAACTTTACTGAATGAAAAAATGCAGGAGACATCTTGTTTTTATATGAGCTTTGTTGTTATTTTCTATCTTCTGAATAACTTTAGGATAAAAAAAAAATATATAGTAAATATTATATTTTGTCACTGGAAGTACTTTACCCTGTTCTAACATACAGTAAATATTGGTTTAATGAGATTCATGGTGAAATAACAGAATTTGCACATAAGTATATTTTTGTCTGTCTGATGACTGAATTTTTAAATATTAAATTAGACATTCTAATCAGGCACTCATACTTTTTTTAATCAAATACTTTTTTACTCTTGAATAAATTCTTAGTCAGCTACTTCTTACTTTTACTAGAGTAAAAATATGTCATACCAGTGTACAATCTTTGGGTATGCTACCCAAAACAAAGAGGATGTGTGATTTTGTGGCTTTAATTTTGTTCCTAAGATCCAGAGAACCTTGTTACAGAGTATTAGAAATCCTGCATCAATAGAAAATATGGTACCTTCTCCCAGAAAACAGAAAATGAGACATGATTGTGTCAGAATTAAAACATAAAGCCAAATCAACTCCAAAATTGTTAGACTTGATAGAAAAAAAACAACCTCAGTGAGAGACTTTGCAAGGAGGTGGATGGAGAAATACCCCTCTGTGTGTGTGTGTCACAGACTACATTAACACACTCATGTTAAAGTTGGCAATGTTCAAATATTTTCTGCGTCAGAACATGTTGCTTCAACAAAAGATGAATTTATTTTACGGCTTTTCCCCACTAATTAGCCAAACGTTGTTAGGGGCTAGCTAACAGCAGCTAAACTACCAGCTGACCCACTTTAAAAGCTTAAATATTCAGAGTAAAACCCGCTTTAGCTGCTGGGAAACGTAATAACATAAGCGTAAAAACTGACCTTAGTAGTTTGGACTTTTATTCTTAACGACCTTAAAAGACAGAGCAATAAATCAAGTGACAGCCGTTTGTCATTTTCGGTCCAAGTTCCAAAACATGTCGATAAATTAGCACCGAGCTAAGCTAATGTTAGCCGCGTCTGTGTTGATTTTGACCCAATATGTGACAGGCCTGCTCCAGCTGCAAACACATCAGCCACAAACTTACCTTAAGGTTGTATCTTATCTGAAATACTCAAAACGATCCTCAATTTCTAAGCTTATAATCAGACCGGATATAACCCACTTTTCAAGCGGAAACGAGCCAGCAGATCGTCTCAAACTCTCGGAGTTACAAAGACTTTCAGAGCATCTATAAAAATCCTAATGTTTTGGTGCTTTTAAAAGTACTTTTTCTTTGTGAGTTGTCGTATAAGAAAAAAAATAAGAGTTAGTGGAAAAGGCATGTAAAAATAAGCATCATGGTGATTACGAGAGCGATACTTTCAAAATAAAAGTCGACTCAAAGGAGTTCTTATTTATTTTAATTTATAGTTCTTAGACAATGAAAAGGCAGAACAAAAGCATCTGTACAGGAGACGTTAAAGACCCACACGACCACATAAAACATGAGATCCATACACAGCAGGAATAAAAAGACGTTAAACAAATACATATCTAACAGAAATAACCAAAATCACATACCTTTTGAAATTAAAGGTTTAAAAGCAAAACTACATTATCGCGATGATAATGTAAAGAAAACTTACAGGAAGGGTTAATAGGACAGTAAACATTTCACAAATAACCATTTGACTTTATTGTGTTTCTACATGTTCGGTTTGTTTCTATATTATTTTCTCAACAGTAACTCGTAAACGTTTGGTTTGAAGCATAATTTAATATCAATGTTTAATTTCACAAAACGGATGAACATACCTCAGTTTGTTCTGTCAGATGGAATGGGACAAAATTTCTAATTATTATAAAAACTTTCTATAAGGATACCCAAAAAAGTTTAAGACACTTTAAAAAGCAAGTCTACCAAATACTAAGAAGAATTTAAAGAATGAGAGAAATGTGACGAGAAGCAGAGGTTGAGAGACCCGGTCTGACCGGGTCACACAGAGCAACAGCAAGCCATCTGGTTTTTTCAATAATGTGCTTTTCTGGTGCTGGGAAAATTGTATTCAGGGTGTTTCCAGCTTTGAAAGCCTTGTTTTTTTCCTTCCACTAAACTTTTTTCCTCAAAATTGCAGCCGAATATTAGATGTTAAAAATTAGGCTTGGACAACTTTCCTTATTCTCAGAGAGAGAAGAGGACAACTGAAAAGTAAATGTCTTTATTAAGCTCAGACATTTTATTATTCAAAAACTTCCTGTTTTGTTTGCTTTCCTTAATTATTAAATAAATTTATTAAATAAGACACGTTTTACGTTGATCTATAATATAGTCCCTGATACCTTGTCATTAATTTGACTGATGAAATTTTACTTTAGATGAAGCTCCTGGCTCTCTTGAAGTTCACGATAGAAATTTCTCACAAGTGAGAAAAGAATTAATTAGATTAAATATGATTTTCTCAAACCTTGTTGCTTAAACAATATGCAGTAAAACTCTCATACAAACGAGTGTTAGAATAAAAAGGATTCTGATCATTTTAATTTCAGTGAATAAAACTTTTATTTAGACACAACAAACATAAAAATCAGGTATTTGATTACTATCCAAATTCAAAATGCATTATTATTATTTTACAAGTGGAATATACAAAGGCTTGGAAACAGGCAGGTTCAGGATTTTCCTTAAAGTCCTTGAAGTTTGCTGTGAAGACAGAAATATTAAATTATGAACATGAGTCTGAAGGAGAAAAGTAAGGAGAAAGTCAAAAACTACAACAACATGTCCCACCTGTCTTCAACAGTTCTGTTGGATGGGTAGTACACCTTGAACGTGAAACCGCTTCTAGGAAACGATCCCTGGAGGAAAGAAGAAGCAGCTAAAATTAAAACATCTTTTAAAGAAAAGAGGCAAACTTCTCGGTTTAGTCGTTTGGTACCGGGTTGAGACACAGGCAGTCGGTGCTGGAGATGGAGAACGGGTCGTACTTGTCTGCAAACACGATGACGTCGGGCACGGGGTAGACCCGCAGGGAGTAGTCATAGGCCCAGAAAACCGGACTGACGTAGAGAGGAAGAGGAGTCAGGTGGCCCTGCGACAGGACGGTCTTCACAAACTGGAGAGGAAGAGGAGGAAGAGGAAGAGGAGGAAGAGGATGTTTCAGTGGAAGTGGAACCAACATGGAGGAGCTTCTCCAGCAACACCTTAACTTTTCATTTATAAAGTTGAGTGTATTCTATTGTGAATTTAAGTGACAGAACAACATAAAGTAGTAGAAGTTAAATTATTCATGGTTTTAATGGATCAAATCTGAAAAGTGTGGCGTATGTTTGTATTCAGCCCCCCTGACTCAGCAGTTTGCAGAAGTTCCAGCTCCCGTCCAGCCGGAGACGACGTTAGGTTCATACACACAGGCTTTCTGTCTCCACACAGAGGACATCGCTCTTTTAGTAAACAGCCTTTTTTGAGTCTGCTTGCTCCAGTTAACGATTAATCAATTACTATCTGATTAATCATTTCAGCACCAAAACAATCAGTTTTTAAAATGGGTCCCAGAGTGGAAGAACTTCAACACAAACATTCCTATACGCGTCACTCTCACAAGTAACAAACATGGCGCCACATAGTGCTTTTTTCATGCTTTGGCAATGTGACAGTGCCCCCTACTGGTCCGGCATACTTACTACACACTTATGAAAATCTACCATTAGTGTCTTTGTGGATGGAGTCTGAATTTTTATTCTTTTCTAATTAGGTTACTTCTTAAAAACAGTTTTATTGAGTTTTTATTTGTAATAAAATATAAAAACCCATGCAACATTTGTGATTTATGCGCCACTTTGTGTTGGTTTTCATGTGACAAAATGTGAAAAGGTTTGAGTGGTGTGAATATTTTGGTTCTGTATTTGCCTCTGATGCCTCAGACAAAATAAACTCACATGATTTGGGATATCAAGGTTACTGTTGGGCAGCCGGACGCAGTTCCTGCACATCTTGTTGACCAGATCTTCTCGCATGATGACGATCTCTTGGCTGCAGTATTGAATCCTGACCAGATCACATTTTTACAGTCACTTCATGCAAAACAACCAAAGACCCTCCAGGTGATGTTTTGTCCTGTTTGTTCACCTGCATGGGTTGGTTGTAAACACGGAGCCAGGGACCCTCTGCTGGAAGTCCTGTGTGATGTGATCTGCCAGCGGCGGCCTGAGAGAAACACGGTTCAGTTCAGCAGCTTCCAGCTCAGAGGAACACAGGTGATCAGACTGGAGGCGTACCTGGGCAGGATGGTGCCGGGGCCGGGGTCCTCCGGGCCAGGAACAAACACAAAGCGACTGCTACGCGTTCAGAAAAACATTTCACATTAACGACCCGGTTCAGATACAGGCTGATCTGTGAGAGCTGGAAGACCCTACCTGCTATGAATGCTGGGATACGAACAGATGATATCAGCCAGGGTCTTTAATGATTCTGCAAAAACACATTGCAAGTAAAAAAATGCTCAAAAATCAGTCAGAACCAAATAATAGATGGTTCAATCTATTAACTGAACAATTAATAGATTCCATTTTTTCCATAAACTTTATTCCTGGTCAAATTTTATGACAGAGTTTAAAGGTCCAGACTAAGATTTTTAGTTTTTTATTTCATGTATAATCTTATTATTATAACTTTATTCTGGTAATTTTACAACATTATTATCCTAATATTACAATTTATGAATATTACAACTTTCTCATAATAATAAAACTTTATTTCATAATATTGTGACTTTACTCTTTTATTACAACTATGCTGATTTTATTACAACTTTGTCATTAAATTTCAACTTTATTCTCAAAATATTACAATTATTCTGGTGTAATTACGATTATTGTCATTATGTTAAGACTTGTTTCTTGTAATGTTACGTCTTTACGCTTGTAATTTTCTGAATTCATTCTTGAAATGATTTTTTTTCCTTAATCTATCCCTGAAAGTCCGTTACAATACTATTGAAATATATTTTTGCTGCTTTGCTCCACGAACTACAAGCTCTTACCTCTGAGGGATTTAATCTGAGTTTTTCCATAAGGAGCAGAAGAAAAGTTTCCACAAAAGATGAAGCAGGTTGGAGGCAGAGCAGCATATCCTGTTAGAGAAAGAGCAAGACGATAAGGCGGCTATCATTCTGTGGTGAATGTGAGAAGCTGCAGAATCAGACCTGAGAACATGACGTTGAGCTTCTCCATCACTTCCACGCTGTCCAGCCAGACGTCAGAGACGATCACAAACATGGCGTCTTCGTTCTCCTCCTCCAGCTGCTTCAGCTTGGATGAAGCTTTAACCGAGGTGGAGGACGGACCGCCGAAGAAGTTTATGTTGCCGTAGTACGCCCTGAATTCAGAGCAAACATCAGCAAACTCTGAGAGGAAGAGTCTAGGAGGTGTAAGAAAACCTTAAAGGTCCAGCAGCACCGACCTCGTAGCAGACGAAGGCTCTGTTGGTGGGAATCCAAAGCCGTTAACGTGGAACACCGAGTCTTCGTACCAACCTGAAACAGACACAGTAAAACTTAATCCTGACCATTTGTCTGCTTGATTTCATAACATTTTTCTTTCCCTTCCAAAGAATAAACATGAAATATATTCATAGCGCTGATGAAATTCCAGTAGAGGTTTACAAATACTTCCACTAATTACCATGTTGGTATAGTGCTTTAGCATTACCTTCAGCTCAATACTGTGTTAACTAATGTTGAGGATTTCCACTTTAGGGTTAGTGCAGTTAACCTTTAGCTCGCTGTGCTCACAATAACATGTCAGGGATCATTCTGGCTGAATGTTTGACGTCTCATTCATGGTTTTCTTATAGAATCCATAGATTATGCTGCCAATATTATGCTTATGAAGCATCTTTCAACACATTTTCTTCAATATCCAGGTTTATGTTTAGGACTACAGGTGTAGAAATAATGTAAAATGAATCTTACCTTCTGCCAGCACAAAGCAGGACTCTGTGTACAGACCATTATGAAACTGGTGAAACAGTAGCTAAGGAAAAAAATCCACCTGATGCCGTGTAAAATATTAAATCTGCAGGCAAACTGAAATCGATCTAAGGATATTGCTTTGGACATGTCCAGCTGTACTGTCCCACTCGGGTCCTCCAGGTAAAATTTACCCTTTAAAAAAGAACACAGATGATTTTAAATGTTCCTCAATGTTTTAAAGCAACTTTTGATTCTGTGTAGAAGGAGGACAATGTCAGAAAGTTTAGACTCTCCTGCAGCTCACCTCTTTCAGCTGTGTGATCATTCCCAGTACAATCACCTCTCCCAGTTTAGCTGTGCTGCCGAGCAACGCTTCAATCGTCCTCAGCTGAAGAAATCAACTAATGCGTTATGAATTAAGGCTCTGAATCATTTTTATCTTATCCAGATTAATGTAGATTCTGCACCTGAAACTTGTTTTGACCTTCCACCACAGCAGCTCCGATGGCCGGCGGCGTGAACAGCTCATGGCGATGCGTACGCTTAAAAACAAAATATAAAAATCACATTTAGGTTAAAACAACAAACAGCAACCTTACCGTTATGACTGGGATGTTACCGACCTGCTGTAAGATGGTGTAGCGCTCCCTGAAGAGCTCAGCTTTATCTCTGGCCAAACCGCACAGACCGGGCGCCGGGTGGCTCGTCATGCTGATCCTGCACAAAAGGAACGCAGAGGAAGAGCTTTTCCTCTCGCAGCAGCAACACAAGACAAGCCAAGGGGATGCAGGTGAAAAACTCACGGTACAAATTTCCTCCTCTCCACACTGTAAATGTATCTGGGAACGTCAAAAGCTCCGATGATGTTGAACATGTTGTCTCTAGGCGGGAAAGGTCGGTCATGTGAGCAACAGAGCTGAGCGACATTACGAGCACAGGATATCAAAAATAAATATTCTAAAAGGTTTTCTACCTGGACAGAAATAAAAATGGGAATATCTACGTTTTTGTGTTGATTTATTGAAATGACTTTACAACAAACTACAGTTTTGATTTTAATAGTATTTACATCATATTCCACCTTCCAGTGGTGCCTGGATAAAAGTCCCTTCTGACATCGCGCCAATGATCAGAAATGTTGGCTTTTAAGCATAATTAAAACATTTTAACTAGAGCTTGGACTCGATTAAAATTTCTAATTGAGTTAGTTTTAGGGTCTGTAATTAATTTTAATCAAAAACTTTATATAAACAAAATAAATAACATTTTCAATTCCCTTTTTATGCTAAACTATTGAATAAGTAGACATATGAGCTATAATTTGTTATATAATTTGAATGGCTTCAGCATTTAAATTTAACTGAAGTATAAAGCCTTAGCATTAGCTTATGCTAAGGACCATGTTAGCACAGCTTCTTAATGTTAGCGGAAAGAATGTTTACAATTGAAGCTTTAGCGTTAGCTTAGCTAACTTTGTAGTTACCAGTGTTGATAATAAATCTGATCATATCAGGCCAAGGATGAGCGTATAAAAACTTCTGATCGACACTGCACTACCGATAAAAAATATTTATATAATTATGAGATTATTAGCTGAAATGATCCTGTTAGAAAAGAAATGAACCAAAACATGGACCTGACTGAGGAAACTCACATGGTGTCATCCCCGGCCTGAGTGCAGTCCTGAACGGCGCTTTCCACCACAGACAGCTCGATCATGTTAGAGGTCACTGCATGAAGACACAGCAAGGTCAGGAACACGAAGGACGCTCATCTTCATCGTCATCATCAGATTAAACTTACATGGCTGCTTCTCCACTGCGTCCAGAACCTTTTCAACAACATCATCCAGTTCAGAGGAATCCACCGACTCCAGAACCTCCACCAGATACCTGCTGGCTTCACTGAAACACAAACAGCAGAAACATTAATAATGACATGAAACAGAATAAATATATACATAATATATAATAACAAATATATATTTATAGGTCTTTTTCATCTTTGTTTGATGTTTAGGTACTCTTGAGGAATTTTGTGTTATTTTGATATAATCCTCTTAAAATGTTTTTTTTCCAACTTTATGTACAGTTTTAATATATATTTATATACATGAAAATTAGCTTTTTTTCTAAATTTGATATATTTATGACAATATTGTATGCTCATTAATATCTAATGTAAATGAACCCAATCAATCAATGAGCACAGTAAAATATTTCAAAGTAAAACTCAAAATGACAACTGAAAGTTCATTTATTTTCTAAAAAACAAAAATGCTTTAGAATAAATTATAACATGATCCAAATGTTAATTTGTATTCAAAAAGTCTAGAGATATATTTCTAACACCTATTTCTGTTCATTTTTATCATTTTTCTTCTCAGCCCAGAAAATGAGCTTCTGACGCCTCTTAGGTTCTGGATTGATTTAATTCAAGAAATGTGAAGCTTGTGCAACTTTTTCCTTCCACTAAGCTTCCCACTGATTTGCTAGGACGTCCAGTCAGCAGTCCTCCAACTGACTATCAGCCATAACTTCATGTTTCGGTATTAAAATAATTCCTAAACGGTCTGATATAGGATTAAAACTTTTTAGAGAAAATGTATTAATGAATTTGCAGTCTGTAAAATGACGGAAACACTAAAAGCTTCTAATCATCCAGGCTTCTTAGTGATTCTATTTATTTATTTATTTTCAGATAATTTTTTTTTAATACTCTTCAATGAGTAATAAATACATACGGTCGAAGAATAAGGCCTCTCATCTTGAACCCGGTGGAAACCTTCGTCTTTATTTTGTGAGAAACATCCATTTTTCCTCCTCTCACTGCTCAACTTTGGCGCTAAATGACAACTTCCGCACACATTCCGTCACTTCCGTACAAATTCCGCTACTTCCTCTACAGCAATCGATGCCAAAATAAAAGCGAGGAAACAGAGCGCTACAGATCAAAGATTTGGAACCGCAATGGATGAAAATATAAAGCTTTACTGCCGCCTGTGCTACATTATAAATCATTTTCTGTACTCAGTGAACAAACCAACCAACGCAGCACAAGTTCCAGAACAGTAGAAACAGGCAGTATGGCTCCCTACCCCGGGCGGCATGAACTACGGGGCGCGCAGGTACTGGGAATAATGTCAGTGTAACGAACGTAGTCACATGGGCTTTTTTTTTTGTACATATTTTGGGGGGTACCGTTTGATTGGTGGCGTCATCTGACCACCTCAGTAATTAGGTCGTCACTTGGTCACGTGATGCTTTTGATAGAGAACTTTAAGTTTCGTTTTATACTCAGTTGGTGTGCGCAAGCGGCAACAAGAAAGACAAAGAACTGAAATAAGGAAGAAATGGACTTCTAGCAACTCCTAACCTTCTGGTTGGAGGGGCATACGGTATGGACAATTGAGTGGAATATTCTTGTGTTTGTATATGTGTAATAATTTTCATTTGAATAATTCATATAAGGGAACATGACGGTTTTACTGATGTATATTTGTCACCGTGTATTTTATTGCAGTGTTCACGGTGGTCTTGGACGTTTATGCGGCAAAAATTCATTTAATAAAACGTTTGAAACCATCAGTCGAAGTGTTGCACCTTCATCAACCAGCGAGAAAAAGTTGGGAGCAGCTACAGTCAGATTTAAGTTCCCAACATTTTTTTTGTTGTTTATTTACATGTTCATGTACTTTAAGTTGTGTACTGCAAGAAATGATTGATGTAGAGTACAATTAGTTAATGCCGAATGCTGTATTTGATTTGTAGCATTCACTTTAAAGGGATACAGTGAGCCTAAAACCCCATTTTAAAACACTTATTTTAAAACATTTATACCTTATACCTTAATATACAAATATTGCAAATTGTGTTATTGCAAATATACCTTAATATGCAATAACACATACAGTGGAAATCATCTGGCCTTACTCCAGAAGCTAACATTGAAGCTTTCTGATCTCTGCTGTTGGAGCTCAGTCAATCAGAGCCAAGAAAAAAAAAGATGCTCAGTGAAAGCTTATCTAAATTAATTTACATATAATTTGGAGCTAAGTTATGCAGAAAACTCTTTAATAACTGCAAGGATGTGGCTGGTTCACTGTATTTCACTTTTTTAATTCATCTGGATTGCATGTAATTGTCTGTTGAGCAAAGTATATAAAAATAAATAAACTTCCTTACTTGAAATATAGTAAATACTTATATTTATCTAAATGCTAAATCAATGCTGCAAACACTTCTTCAAACAGCCTTTCTACTTACACACAACTAGCCAACTAAAAGGCTCTCAGAGGGGTCAAGGTTTACTGGGAACGTTATCATTAAGGAACAAAATGTTTTGCTTTCAAAAGATCGATTATATTGACACGGCAGACTTTAAATAAACTCAGAGAAAGATGAGGTCTGGGTTGAGGGACATAAAGAGGTTTCCACTTTGACCCTCAACATGTAACCTTCATCCCTCCTTCCATCATGGTTAACTATTTGCAGAGCTAACTGTAAAAGTTGCATTTTCATTCATATATGACTGAATTATTACACATAAATAACAATTTTATTGAGAGTAAATTAAAAATACAGTTTTTATTGTGGAGTTTTAAAGTATACATTTATCACTGTGTGTAAACAAACTGAATTAAAGGAATTAACGCTTTGGGGAGATTTTATTATGCTGAACGTGGAGGATCGGAAGTTGTCTTTTATTTTGTAGTAGTGTTTACACAGCTGCTGGTGGAGACGATGAACTTGTTGTTGTTGCGTCTCGGGAGCAAAATGCTGAAATTAACAGCATGAGAAAAAGTAACCCTGCGGCTCTTTCGCGAGTGTGTAAATATGTTTTTCATTTAAAATACACGTTTCGTCCTTTTCTCTGCTGAACCGACAGGACGGAGGATGGACCCCGCCTTTGAGCGGCGCTGCTCGGAGCTGGTAGCCCGGGAAAGGAGCGGACACACGGCGGTGGTGCTGGACAGCCTGCTGTATGTGTGGGGGGGCTACATGGTGAGCGAAATACACAAATACGTCACCAGATCCACGGAACTCTGCATGAACAGCATTACTCCACTACTGCGCTTAGCTACAGCTGTCATTTCGTGTCTCTGTAGTTTTTGGTCGTTTCGTACCCGACCTGCCAGGACGTTTTATTCCTACCACCGATTCCAACCCCCCACCCCCATCCTTTTCATGCCCACTCCTTGCCATGTCATTTCGTACCAATTCATTTGAACAACTGCATCTCCGTTTATCTTTAAGTGAAGTATTTTTCATTAATTACTTTTTCATTTTATTTCAAGTCAAAGAAGAAAGAAATGCATGTTAAACCCCTTAGTGGATAACATTTTAATATGTGTATAAACATACACATAAATACAAATATATAATTACAGTACAAACAAGACATTGTCTAAGTTATCCAGTTAATTTGTATATAATAATATTCTATTTGTACATAGAGAAACGCATTTAGCTCCAAAAGGAGTGGAGTAAACAATACATTACATGTTGCAATATAAATGAAATATTATACAATTACTATAAATATATGCTAAAATATATTGTGATGCATATACGCTTACAGTATTACCCCTGATGGGAACTAAATGTTGGTGCATATTCATTTCCTTCTTCCATTTTGTATCTGTAAACAAACAGTTTAATGAAATCATAACTAACTTTGTGTGGAATGATGCTAGTTATTAATAATCCTGTTTTATTTTGCAGTCGATTGCAGATGAAGAGGTTTTTATTCCCAGTGATGAAATCTGGGTCTATGACTTGGAAGGAGGGATATGGTAAGAATTAATCAGGTTCAGCTGAACTCCTGTTGACCTCCTGCTGACCTCTTGTTGACCTCCTACTGACCTCCTGTTGACCTCTTGTTGACCTCCTACTGACCTCCTGTTGACCTCTTGTTGACCTCCTACTGGCCTTTAATAATGAATGTTTTCTGACTGCAGTTTTCTTTGTTTTGTCCTGTTTTCTGAAGGCAGGTGTTCCACATGGCCGGTGATGTTCCTCCCTCCATGTCTGGGACCTGTGGCTCCTCCCTCGGTGGAAACATGTACATATTTGGAGGATGTGATGACGGCGGACAGACCAATCAGGTCAGAGCGCCTCACCTTGCTCTTCTGTTCTATAATTAAGATTATATGATTATTTTTAACCCCAACAGGCAGAATTAGGTGTGCGTTTATCCAGCCCCTTGCCAGCATTAATTCCCCTGAACTTATTAACCTTTTGCTCCAACCATAACTTTCAGTATTTTATTGACAAAAATATGAACAAAATTTTAACATGGAAGAAATATTTGATATATTTTTCAGATTTATCACATTTTGTGTTAGCTTTGTGATGACAATAAAACTATTTATTACATCTTTTTAACTTTAGGGTAACATGTAAAACCCCACAAACACAAGTTTTTGTTCTTGAAAATCTTCCCATTTTAAAGGATTTTGCATTTATTATCTTTACTTTAATATATTTAAAAATTATTATTCTATCTTTCTTTGCATGCTTCCATGTTGCCTCTCATTTATCACTTCTAATGATAGAATATAAATATATCCAACGGTCACTGGAGAAAAGCAGGATCCTCTGTGTAAATGTATAATAATTTGATGTGTTTAAATGTTTGATAAAGTCATAATCAGCCTTAATTAGCCTAATAAATGTAACTGAACTCTGTTAATGTGAACGTCTGACTGTTTGTCCAGATGTTCAGTGTCGACCTGACAGACGGTCAATACGTGTGGAAGAAGATCCTCCCAGACTCTGGTTCTGCTCCCTCACATCGAGACAAACTGTCCTGCTGGGTTTATAACGGAAAGTGAGGAACTCAAAACGACAAATTCCTTATTTTCATTGTGTGTTTTAGTCAGAAGTTGATACCAGGAAGTTTTACAAAAACAAAGTGACATCATCCCAGAATCGACAGGCTTGAGTTTGTAAAAATTTTAGTTTGGGAAACCATGGTTTAAAAAATGCTAAACATGAGTGGCTTATTTAAAAGACAAACTCTTTGTCTCTAAAAACAACACGGCGGCACAGATTACCTCTACATGCACAGCATTTCTGAAATTCTGCCCATTAGACAGAAGAGAAAGTGGCTGACAGCAGGGTCCAAGAAAAACAGCAAAGAAGATGCAGCTTATTAGAACAGTACTGTTAATAAAGGTATCATGTAAAGACATTTATTTTATTGTTATAATTATAATTTTTTACATCCACATAGCAGCAATATAGAACAAATACCTGCTAAATGTGATAGTTTTCATTCACTTATTGCACAGAAAAATATACTTATTTCTCATTTTTCTCCCAAATCATATATTATAGAAAAACACCAAACTAACAGTCAGATAATATCTGATTAATTAGGTTAATATAAGTAGTCATGGCACCTGTAGTTACAATCCATCCAGTTTTTTCATGTAAATTGGTATAAATTGGTTGTTTTACTAGATGACAAGTAAAACAAATCCCTTGTGATGCTAACTCCCACCTGCAGGTGGCAGAATTTCTAACTTCTACGACTTATTTTTATACTTTAGTGGAAGTAATTTAAAAAATTGCAAAAGAAATAATAAGAAACACTCATCAGATTGATTTGATAATCAAGAAAATATGATGAATAAATTGTACAAAAAAGACATAATATAAAAGTTGTATTGAATCAGTAAACAAAGTGCAATGAATGACCAGCCTCAGGTTTACTTGGCATCAAGTTATTGTCTGATTGATAAAAGTCACATTTATACAGGAGCAAACCAAAGCAAACCCTCAGTTCTTCATGGAATGAAAATAAATTTACACACCTTGCAGTACAATTTGTTTGGAGAGGATTTCATTACAAAAAAATATTGCAAATATTTCTAAAGTAGCATCAGGGAAACAACGTATTACTTTAAGTTTCATGTATAGCGATTAAAGTTTGACAGACCAAGTCCAGTTTAGTCCAAATCACAGCTAAGATGTTCAGAGACTTTGAAAGATTTAAGTGTAAAGATGTAACAATATAAAGAACATTTATCATATAACATATAAATCAACATTTATCAACGCATTAAAAATATTTTGGGTATGACTTGGTTGTAAATATAAATGTTTATTTCCATGCTGTGTTGTTCTTCCAGGCTCATCTACTTTGGAGGATACGGCCATAAAGTTCTGGCTGATATCACCAGCAGGAACCGAAACTTCATCCTGGATGAAACATCCTGGGTAACGTATCAACCAGCTGGAACTAACTCAGGACTTTTTAACATCTTTAAGAGAATGGTTCTGTCTGCAGGTGGATGATTTGTTTTGGGGATGGAACAATGAAGTTCATGTATTTGACCCAGTTAAAGGCAGCTGGGCTGAACCCCAGACTCATGTAAGCGCATCATGAACAACTCTCCACCATGCGGTCCGAGACGTTTTCAGAGCAGAACCGTTCTGTTTCCTCCTGCAGGGCCGGCCTCCCGCTCCCAGAGCCGCCCACGCCGGCGCCACGCTGGGGCGCAGAGGCTACGTCTGCGGAGGCCGAGTCATGGTGAGGGAACTGCTAATCTATTCACAAACACTGTAAAAAACCTGCAACTTCTTATTCTTAGTGTCTGAATCATATTAAACTTTTCATGTTTTACACCAGGAAGGACCATCAAAATGATTTCTTTTTGCTTTTTGATGCAGCTGTAAACTTCCTACAAAATCAGAACCTTATGTCCATTTCTTTAGTATTTGGCAGATTTGCTTCTCATAACAGATTGATGAATGTTTTCCTTCTGACAGAACCGGAGTAACTGGGTCAGGGTTCTAATGTTTAAATGCTAGTTCAGCTAATACTAATGCGCTACACTAACACAGCATTTAGCGGAAGCTAATGCTAAAATGCTTAGCACATTTTCTTCCTGTATGTTTCTGTTTGTCATAAAATTATTGGGAAAGAAAAAAGACAAGAGAGGAAATGAAACTGAACTCGTCAAAATAAGAGCATGAATGTAAATGTCTGACTACTTGAAGAATTCGTTCCAGTTGATAACCAAAACTTGAACTTTATCCGGCTGGAAGTTTTCAAAACACTTCAGTAAATTAGCACTTTAAAATTTGTCAGGAAAAATTAATGAACTGGAAGCTAAATGCGGTAAACATTTTCAAAGTTAGCAAAAACGGACAAGTGCTAAGAAAAAATGAGCTGTGCTATCAGTGGATTAGCGGAAGCGCTCCCACCACTGCTGACCTGATGACAGACAGTAAAAAAAAAGTTGATCTTTTCATACAGTGCATGTAAATATCTGTGCATTAACAGCCTGATGTAGTACAGCTGGATGCTAGCTGCTTTGCTAATTTTTATTCACAGGAAACCAGGACGAATGACCTTCACTGCCTAGACCTTGAATCCTGGACGTGGACTGAAATGTCAGTAAACAAACAGAATGCTCCAATCATATTCAGCCAACATGTCTGACCAGGTTTCATCTGAAAATGTTCAGTATCATGCAGACGGTTACTGTGATTCATATGCAGAGTTCCTTCATCTGCGGCTCCGGTGGGCAGATCCTGGCATTCGGTCACGGCTGTGTCAGAGTCCACCATGTTCCTGTTCGGAGGCCTGAGTGTCGACTGCAAACCAATGAGTGAGCAAATATACCTGCATATTCATCCGATTAGCATCCAGCTCATGTTTTTAGTTCAGATCTCTTCATCTTCACATACTTTCCACTTCAGGTGACGGCTGGCTGTTTGACGTAGAAACTAAGAAGTGGAGGGAGTTTGAGCATCCCTACCAGGACAAGCCCAGGTACCAGACTGACCTTAAAGGTCAGGAGACAAAGTCCGAACCGTCAGGACAAAGTCCTGAAAACATTTTGCTTTTCTCTGTGGGTCGCAGCAAATTTCAGCTCAGCTTGAAGGGGTTTGTTTCTATGGAGAGCAGTTTCATTCAAAATTAAATCAAAAGATAAATAAAAACTGTATTAATAAAACATAAAAATAATACATTTTGTGAAATGTCTTGAGATATTTGCTGTGAATTGGTGCGAAATATAAATAAAATAGAATTTAATAAAATTAGTAAATGATTAATCAAATGTATAATTTTCTCCATGAATAAAAACTAAATTTATAATAAAAATATTTTTAATAGGGAGATTATTTTTTCAGACACAGTTTTACTGTTTATTAAGTTATTCCAGGATCCCAGCCCTCATGAAATAGTGCTTATATTAATAAGTCAGTGAAATACACAAAATAGCTCCATAAAATGAAACACCATTATGAAATAAGTGATGATATGAATATGTAGATGAAATCTAAATAAATAAATCTAAAAAAAAAACAACTGTGATTAACAAAATCAAAAAATATATCTACTTTTTTGATGGGGGACATTTATTTACTTGATGGAGTATTTAATAATGAACTACTTAGTGTATTTTTAATTTAATTTGAATGAATTGCTCTGTCAGGATAAATATCCAGCCACTGAGGGTGAATTGATATATGTGACCCTGTCTGCATGAGAGAAGCTCCAGTCTGAGTTAAATTGTTTTCACTCAGTTTATTTTAGACATACGTTGTTTTTCCTGTCTCAGGTTGTGGCACACAGCCTGCGGCGGCAGAGACTCAGACGTGGTTGTGTTTGGAGGAAGCTGCGACTACATCCTGCTTGTTGACACTGTGAGCATTTCATGAGACTGAGCATCATGCTGCAGCTCAGTGGATGCAGAAAACATGCAGTCATCTGTAAAGTGGAAAAACTGCTTTATTTATTCTAGTTGTTGAAATAATTGTAATAATCTCGTATAACTATATTTTTCAGGGACATTGCAACGACGCTCTTGTTTTCCAGATGCAGCCACATCCTTTGTTCAGGTAACAAACTTCGTCTCATGAAGCTGAAGAAGAAAACAGGAAAACTTCATGTAGTGATTTAGACATGAATGAAACATAACAGACAATATTAACCGTTCATCTGTCTGTGTGACGTATTTGTTCCTCTAAATAACGGCGGTTTTAATGCTGGAAACTTCAGTTTGGAATTTGAAAACTTTGGTCGTGTTACTTTAAATAGGACATTGTCTCTCGATATAGAAATGTAATTTTTTTGACATTTTGTTTTGTCCCTGACAGGATTTGTGAGGATTACATTGCTAAGAATGTGAGGACCTTGGAGAGGCTGAGAAAGCAGCTTCCTCTCCTCCCTCCCAAGCTGCTGAAGGATCTGCAGAGGAGGATTTCTTTCTACCGGCCCTCAAAGAAGCAGAGCAACAGCTGAACCTTCAAAAAATGCCAAAACTGCACAATGACATACAGTATATGGTGACTAGTTTAAATTTAAAAACACACTGTGCTAATATATTTGATGGGGTTTTATTTGATTATTTTACAGATATACATTTTCTTTTGTACAGTGTTTGTGTCCAAACAGTTATGTTCTGTTTATGTGATGGCTGTTTATTAAATAAGATATTTGAAAATCATTTCACAGAGATTATTCACGCACAGCCTGGTGTTTCCTTAGGTTTATTTTATTTTGCATGAAAAAAGAAAAACTACATTTTTTGTTTGACTCGTGCAGCTCCATGTTGAACCACCGAGTGGCAGCAGATTCTCTCGTGTTTGGCTGAAATGTGAAGCAGAAGTGCAGCTGTGAAGGCTGAAGATCGTCCTGGTGCCACAATCCGTTTGAAAAAGTGCAGGAACGGGTCGGGGAAATACTGGAAGCAAATATTTCCTTTCCTAGAGAAGCCAGGACAGTTTAAAGTCCAGCATTGCACCCAAAAACTGTTTATTTGACTAAATGAAGTCTGAAGACGGAGCCTGTTCTCTGTGGTCAGTCATTTCCTGATTTAAAAGGAAGTTTAGGAACCGTAGGAAACAAACATGCAGGCTCTGAGGGAGCCTGCTGGGAGTAATGGGACGACATGACAAACCAGGGAGGTCTGCGTCTTTTCACACTGCGCCTCCTGGCATCAGGTCAAGTCTCTGCTGCAATTACAGGCTTCAAGCTGTTAAATAAGCTGCCAGAGCCAGAGGGTCAGGTTACATGGACCCCAAATACCTTTATGTAAAACTGCAGATAGTCGTCTTTACTTCTGCTGACCAGTCAGCTGAACTCCCGTTCAATAGTGTCCATCAGCTCTTCTTCTGCGCCGTCGTACAGGATGGCGGGCGTGGCGGCGGAGGCGCTGTGGCCGCTGCCAGACGTCCTGCAGGAAGTGGATTAAAAGGTGATTAAAAGCGAAACGTTATTGTGAAATAGGACCAGTTGTCAGGTTAATGGTGTCCTGATCCCTTTACGGTGAATTTGATCTGGTCACCGCTTGTTTCATCCTCCACTGAGCTCAGATGTGAATGATTAATGAGAGCCGTCCACTTACTGCTGTTGATCAAACGCCGGCGCGCTTTCCAAGAACGTTCCTCCTGCTGACAACTTCTGGGTCTCAGGCTTAGAGGACAAACGAGACAAAACAGCGATTGAAGCAGATTAATGTAAAACTTTTATCACACCCTGAATACTTACAGACAAAATTCAAGTTATTTAACAGGGATTGGGTGACAAACCAACACAGAGTAGCTCATAAATTTATCTTAAAGTGTAACTAAACTTTAACCAATAAGAAAATTTGACTGCAGTAGTCACTGTTCAACCCACAGGGGGCAGGACTGTGACAGTTTTAGGCCAAATATTGCAGAATAAAACATATTTAATCAAAAATGTCACAATTTGCACAGGAACGTGAAGCCAGCAGCTTAAAGGCCAATTTATACAGTTGATTGGGGGGTTTAGTTGATTTAGTTTAGCGAGAGATTTATTCAAGATTTTAAAAGTAAATTAAAAATGCATTTGTATTAATCCAAATTTACACTAATTTACACTAATACCCCAAAATAAAACTAACCAGTTATCTTCAGATATCACTAGTTGGTTACTTTTAGTTTGAAGCTAAACATTTAGCTTCCTAATTAAATATTTAGTTTTTTCTTGATAAGCAAAAATATTTAGTTTGGAGTTAAACAAGGAGTTTGCTAACTAAATAGTTAGCTTGTTAATTAAATATTTGGCTCGCTAACAAAATAAATATTTAATATGGAACTAAATATTTAGTACTTGCTAAATTAGTTTCCCTTTACTTAAAACATTTTGTTTGAAGTTCAACATTTAGTTTGCTCACTATGTTGCTTACTGACTAAATATTTGGCTTGTTAATTAAATATTTACCTAGCTAACTAAATATATTTAATTTGGATCTAAATATTAGTGTGTAAACTAAGTATTGTGCTTGCTAACTAAATATTTGGCTGCTACTTAGAGATTTAAATTGCTAATCAAATGTTGTGTTTCCCTTTAATGGACATGCAAAATATTTTTTAATATAGTCAAATATTTCGTTCCAAACTGAAAAATTAGTTAATTATAAATTTAGTTTTGAATTGTGACATTAATAAATGAAAATGACATTGGAAAGTAAACCTCCACCTTGTTGTCGCTGTTAATTCATAATTCTGACTTTAACTGACCTGAATAATAATGAATCTGTTTAACTTTATAAACCTGTTTCCTGTCAGAGAACTTCAGTCTTACATGGCGCCGAATCAAGCCTGCAGGTTTGAGTTGCTTCCTGTGCGTAAACACGCAGTCGCTCCTCTTGTTGACATCCACGCTCCGTGGGACACGTGGCTCCTCCAGCTGTGGCGGGCAGCTCGGCTCGTCCTCCGTGTCCTCCCCGCTGAAGGGACACAGTCCATAAGTCCTGGACCTGGTGAACGTTCTCCTTGGAGGGGTTTTCCTGACAGGAGCCCCCCGTCTGTCCGTGTCATCGTCAGAGTGGGGCCCCTCGCCGCGGCTCTCCGGCTGCGCGCAGTGAACCTTGTGTTGGCTGAACGGCCGTCCGGCCTGCGGGGCAGGATGGACAGCAGCTCCTCCTGCCTTGGACAGCCTCACCTCGCTGACACACGCAGGTGCAACTTTCTTCCCTCTGCTGCTTCCGCTTCCCATCGCTTGTAAAAACCAACTCCTGTTTCCGAGTTTCCCCACCAGGCCGCGCTGGAAGCTTCCTAGCGGGTTAAAGACGGAGCTCCGCCGGAGCAGATGTGGCCGAGGACATTCCTGCAGACGCACAGCTGGAAGCGTCCCCGCATGTCCACGGGACCAGCTCAGAGCCGCAGCCTGGACTTTCTAACAGCCATCCGGATGGGAAGCAGTGGATCTGTTACATAACGCGGCTGGGCCAGAACCCCCGGGAGAAAACCCCGCCTTCTGCCGGGGAACACACACCCTCTCAGTCAGACGGAACAAAGAAACTCTTTCCACGTTAGAACCAGGATTTCTCACTTTAAACCAAAAGGGAAAATAATCTGATTTCAGTCGCTTGTAAAAGTATTTATTGAACATTTCCTGAAATATATTTTTATTGAGATTTTATGTGAAAAGTGGAAAAAATAAATTTTTTTTTTCTACAAGCTGAAAATGTTTGGATTGGTATTAATCCCACCTGAGTCCAGGTGTGTTAAACATCTACTGATGTTTTCTCCATTCTTTGTATCAGAGTTCAGATAGGCTGGATGGAGAACATCAGTTTTCAAGTCACAGTCGTCCAACTGGATTTAGGTCTGGACTTTGACTAGGCCATTCTAACAACGGATCTGATCTAAGTCATCCATAATATCTCCGGCTGGATGTTTAGAGCTGTTGTCTTGTTGGAAAGTGCAGCAGCATGATGCTGCCACCACTGTGATGTTCAGGGTTATTTTCCCACCAAATCATTTTGTTTTCCCTTTAAAACCAGTTTTTGTCTCATCTTCGTTGTTTGATTCTCTCTTGTTGTCTTGACAACATCTGATCTACTTTTGCTTCTTATGGATATTTTTTTCCAGGATTTTGAGGTAAATGTGAATGAATTCTGCAGATGAAAACTTTTACACTTCAGCCTCCCAGACATTGTTTTGGAAACTTTTTAAAGATTTAAAGACAAATCTGTCTAAAACACAGGTTTGTCCTCAAGGGCCACAGGTACAAAACACTGGAATGAAATGGCTTCATGGCCTCCTTGTGTAGATCAGTTCTCCAGAGCCTTACTGACCTAATTATTCTGTTCAGGTGCTGCAGCAGAGGCTCATCTAAACGTTTCAGGACAGCGGCCCTTGAGGACTGGAGTTTGAGACACCTGGTCTAAAAGAACAAAGAGTAAGAAAAAACTCAGTTTGCAGCGTTTCAGTAAGCGTTTGAGCGCGGTAATCCGCTGTGTGGCCGACAGCTGGACGGCCGGTTCTCTCTGGAGGATGACCAACTCAGAGGCACCTGGTGTTTAAGCGAACGCTGTGAATGTGGATCTGTGTGTCCCAGATGATTCACTGTGGAGTTTCCAATCATTACTTCTGGATTTGAAGGAAAAATGGAGAAAACTGAACATTAGAAAACATTTAAAGCTGCTGCATTTCAACACTGTCCAGCTTTCTTTGCAGCTCCGTCACAAAGACTGGCTTCTCAGCGCTCCCAGCATGCACCAGGGTGTCATTAAGAAAACCAGACTCCCACATCTGGTAGAAAACTCCAACAGCTTCCAGACGAGGGGAGGATCCATGTGCTGCAGCCACGGCCGGCCGGCACATAGCTGTGGTTTCTGTGACTCAGGAACTCTCCTCCAGCAGGAACCGATCCTGGAAGTCTGGCCGGATTTTAAAGACTCCACCCAGGAGTCAGTCTGAAAAACATCTTTCATAATCCTGCTCTGGATTAAACACACAGTCTTCTTCTTGTTGATAAATCTGTATTATTATAAAGCCGATAATGTAAAAAAAAAAGGTTATGAGGCAGTTTTTGTACATTTTGTGATGTTAGCGCCAAACCTTAGAAGGTTTTACTGGGATTTTATGAACTAGATCAACACAAAGAGCAGAATAACTATTTTTAATATAATAAAATCTATAAAGTGCTGCATGTCTTAACTCTGATACCCCCAAATTAAATACAAAATCTGCAACTAAAAGGAGCACAGGGTGTCCAAAGTGTGGCCTGGGGGCCATTTGTGGACCTTGGCCTGGTTTTGTGTGGCCCACAACTGCAGTTCAAGAATGATACAAATTCAGAGATTAATACCAGAGATAATCTGGACACATAAAGTAATTCCAGAGAGGTTACCAAGGCAACCGTCTGCACAGCCAAAACAGCTGACCTGCAGTAAAAGAAAGATGGCCGCCTCCATCCGTCTTTGAGTCGTTCTTCTGGATACAGAACGTTACAGGACGTTGGCGTTCTGTTTGCGTTAACAAGATGGCGGTTCGGCCGCAGGAGGAAGTCGCCCTCCTTCCTCTCTCGCCCGCTGTCCGTTCTTCCTCACACACTGTGAACACAAAACAAACATGGTGGACAAAATCATGACTGGTGAAAGTTCAAACTTCTAATTAATAATCATGACTTCCTGTTTCAAACATCCACGTCACGCAATACTTATTATTATTTGGATTATTCCAACCAGAATGAATAAATTAAAGGTTGTATTTTTAACTTCTGTGTGAATTATGCTTCTGTAATATACATAAAAATGTGATTTTATTTCAGGGTTTTCTCAGCAGTGTTGATGTTTTTCTGACAGCATGAAGGAGGAGAGATTCATTTTGCTCCTGATTCTGATGGTAAAATCCATGTGATTATTACAACCAGCAGATGGCGCTAGCACTCAAGAAAATTCCTACATTTCTACTACAGAGATTTCTGGTAATACAGAAAGTTTCTTTGGAGGACAGTGTACAGTACCCATAAAAATGGCTTTATTTTTGTTAGATAAATACACCAGGAAGACTCTGGTATCTGATATCAAGAGAGAAAAATGAAACAAAAACTGTTAACTGTCCGTCCAGTAACAGAAGTAAAGAAATCCAAGCATAGATGTCAGTAAATTATGTAGGTAATAAAACATCACAGGGAAATATGTATTTAACCTGACGGTGCTTCCTTTATGCAGAAAGTAATCACACTCTGCTGTGATTTCTTTCAGCACATTGTTCCACACTAACATCTTTAGATCCTAAACGTTCCCTGGGTTCCTTCTGAAATAGTCTTAGTCTTGCTAGCTGGTCTAAATGATGCTTATTTATTTGTTATTAATATTTCGATGTTGCTTAAATGCATTTCAAAAGGACTTTTCTTCAGCAGTGGAGTCTTGTCTGATGCATATCCAGACCATTGTGGTTTGTTGCATTACTTAACATTTTCATTTAAACTATTTTAGCAGCAAACTCCAGATCTTTCTGAACTTCTCCACAATTGATCATTTGTTTTTGGGAAATTCTTTTAATCTTTCATTTTGTTCCTCCGTCTGAAATCTTGCGAGAAGCATTTAGTTCAGACATAATAATGTTATTTCCCTTTCAGGATTTTGGCTCCACCAGCGCTTACTGGAACCTTGACCCTGTTTTGAACAGTGTGACTGGACAGTCTGCAGTCAACAGGCCACAGAATCAACAGAAAACAATGACAGCCTCTCTAAGCTGCTCCGACGCTTGATACCAGGATCCGCTCTCTTCCTAATTATCCGCCAGGTAAAGAGGCTTCATGTGGAGAGAAACCCTCAGCCATCAATCCTTCCATTTCACTGGCTTCGTTTGTTAGCGTCACACTGACAGAGTCGGAGCTGCTCAGCTAAATTTCCTGCAATAAATCTGTTTATCAATCTAGACTTTTCAGATTGTTGGGATTGAAAATGTTACAGGGAACCTGAACTGTTTCTCTTAAAGTGGATAAAAAAGTCCAGATAATCCTGTTTTCCTGTGGCTAGAATTTAAAATTCCACCTTAAAATCATTTTTCAGTTTAGTAAATAACTGCTTCACAACTGCAAGGAAAAACTGAGAAGTTATGGAAGATCTACCAAGCAATAAATCACCAGCAGCAATAAACAGGCCAGGCAGAGGTTTTAAATATTCTCACATAAATTTAACTTCTATCAAATGTAAGTTCTACAAAACATGTGAAAACAAATGACTGAAGATTGATTTAGCTGACACTGAAAATGCTCTTAAAAATAAAAAATGATAAAAGTGAAGAATAGGCTTTCCTTACATTTCTGCTCAATAAATTAATGAGTTTTACTTCTTCAAAACACGACTTAACTTTAAAAACAGTATTTTGAATCTGTCAGGTTCTCAGCTGAATTTATGTTTTTGGTAGTTATAAACTTATGTAATGAAAAGCAACAGTTTTTATGCACCTACAGTTTTTGCTAACTTTGAAAACATTTAGCACAATTAGCTTCCCCAGAATGATTTCTTCCAGATAGTTTTAAACGCTAACAGCTGTTTCAGTTCAATAGAGAATAAACTTCTGTGTTGAAGTTTTTGTTTTCGTCTCTGTAAGGATTTTTTTAGGTAGTTAGTTTTGTGCTCTTATTTTGAAGTGCAGCAGTTACGTTTCCTCTTTCTCTCATTTTCCCGATAACTTTATATAAAACAAACAAACAAAAAAAACAAAATAGGGAACAAAGTAAAAACATAAACACAATGTCTAACGGCTTTATATGTTCACAAAATTATATTGCCCCTGGTGTCAGGGGTTATAGTGTGAAGTTAGCACATTAGCATTAGCTTCTGCTAAGCTTCGTGTTGCTGTCATTAGCAGAACTAAAGTTTTGTTTATTGCTTTAAAGTTAGTGCAGCTAACTTTTTAGTTGGCCACCGCTGACTTCGTCCATATTTTACAGATATGATTGTTATTGCACAGTGAAATGTAGCATTTTATTTTCTTACAGATTTCCTTCTATTAAAATGATAAATCACAGTAACTGGTTTTTCTGCAGCCTGCCTGAGTGATCTATGGAAAACTGCAGCTGGGTGGTCATTATGCAACTTCATTAATACAGTGTTGGTGTCTACAGCGGGGCGTTTTAACAGCCACGCCTTTATAACTATACATTTCTGTCAGCAGGATAAATCACAATGAACTGTATTTGAGAAGCTTACTTTTATTTATTCATATTTCTTCATTTTTGCCTTTTAATCACAGAAAGGCAGCTAAACTCTATAAAAGGGTCAGTTGGGTTGAGAAATAATTTCAGGCAATCATGAATTTTCTTAAAAAATAAGACGTGAACAGCTGATTTTAAAGATGAATAACTGAACAGTAAGCTGCTGCTGACACAAAACACAAACAGTAAGAGGAGTTTTGTCTCAATAAGATCGAACCTTTCTAGAGACAGATGTGATTATAGAAAGTATTCACAGCACTTCACTTTTTTCATACTTTTGAATTTTAAAATATCACACAACGATAAAAGAAGCTGCAATGTGACCCGTCAAGGACGAAAAACTCAAAGAAAATACAAACAGGAGAAAGTGCAGTGTGACTAGATTGAAGATCAGATTGTTTGAGTCTTGATGTCTTAAAAAAATTATAATAATGCAAAAAAGTAAGACTACATAATCCAACAGAAAACAAAATAAATAAGCCAGGCAGACCAAAAAGGTGAGATCCAAAACCACCTAAATAACTAGTGGAAATGCTCCATGCGGGGGAAGTGGTCCTGATGCTGAGACTGGCTGATGATCTTCCTGACATTTTATTTGCTCCTTGAAGAAAAAGCAGCAGATAAAACTCAAAGCGTGTCTGTCAGTTGTTTCCTGCCTCTCCTCTTTCGCTCCCTGTCAGAAGCAACAAAGAGAATCAGAGAGCAGATCTGATTCCTTCCCTCGGCGTTTCTGCTCCAGAAACATTGTGAAGGTGAAAGAAAACCACAGCTGGCCCTCCAGAGGAAGCAGCAGCAGCTTCATGCCGTCCACGGCCATGACAGGCCGCAGAACAGACCGCTGCATGAAAACCTCGCTCTATAATTGATGATGCCTCCAGGCCCAACAGCAAAGTCGTAGCTTCAGAGCCTTCAGACAAACGGACAGATTATCTCACATCTCAAGGTCTTCCGACATTTTTACAGAGTACAGTAACTTTGTGTGTTTGAAAAATTAAAAATTTCTTCAGCTGTGTATTTTTTTATTCCAACAAGTCTATGGAGAATCACATTTTGTTCCTCAGTTTAAAGACGAGGAAGTGGCATGCAGACCTGCAGCAGTAGTGGTTCAGGATGCTGGTCTGATGAAGTGTACCAGTACAGTAAGGAAACAGCAGAAAGTGGCAATAAAATGTTCACCACAAGCTGCGTTGGATTGGAAACATGGAGGAAATGATCTGCTTTGTCAAAATAATCATTCATGAAACCTATAAAACTTTATAGGAAGATGCTCCGGTTCAGACAGGAACAGAGTTTAAAGTCTAACTAATTCGTCTGTTAGAGCAAAACAAAATAGATTCCACCAAAGTGGGCGGGGCCTGCGGACACTCAGGGGCGTGGCCAAAGCTGGGGTTGAGTGGAGGGGGCGTGGCCAGGATGAATGAAGAACATCAAATTTAGCCACTTTGTTATTTAGCAACTTTTCAGATCCTCCAGTGACTTTTTAAAGCAACTAGTAACTAGTAGCAACAAATTCAGACATTTTTTTGTTAAAAAAAAGTACAAACTGACTTTTCCTCTTTCTTCTCCTACTACTCTCCAATTTGCATCATTTTGTTATTTCAGCTGTTAGACTTATGTTTTCGGTTTTGTTGCACTGAATCTGAATTGAACTATAGGATGTATTAAATGACCCATTCTAGTATTTACCAAATTAAAATGATTTTGATGATCTAATATAAATTCAATCTGGAGAGACTCAGACGGAGATGAGAAGACAATTAGAAGAGTTTATTGACAAACAGGATTTAAAGTCTTTGGCGCTCGGGCCCCGGTGGGGATAACGGTTATCGCAGCGTTAGCGACAGGCTTCAGATGAGCATCCCGATGCTGTTAGGAACGTCATCCCCCAGGGCCCGGTTCTGGTGGTGGAGGTTGAAGAAGGGTGCGGGCCTCAGGACCGGGCGAATGGAGGAGAAGGGGTGGTGGTGGGTTGAGCTCGGCTGGAGAGCGAAGGACACCATGAATGAAGGTCCTTATCAGCTGGGACTTGGTCGATGATTGGACGTGACGTGGCTTGGTCCGGCGTTGATAGGTCGACGATTGTGGGCAGGTCGCTTCAATTAACGGGTCCGGGTGGGGATAAAAGAGTCTTCCAGTTTGAATTTGCGCCTAGGCTTCATATCAACTCTAACAGGGGAAATATAAACGAATTCTGGATCATCTCTAGGCCTTTTTTACTGCACCCAAACGTTCCCTATCAGAACCTCATTATTGCTCCGGATTATTAGAAAACTCATTTGAACTCGACACAAATCTGAGTGTTTTCATCTGCTGAGGATCGTCTTCCCCTCAGCAGCAACTCCAGCCTTTCTGCTCATTATTTCACTCACTGTTAACCTGCAGAGCCGCCATGAATCAGGC
The DNA here is from genome assembly GCF_001444195.1 of Xiphophorus couchianus. NCBI lineage: Eukaryota > Metazoa > Chordata > Actinopteri > Cyprinodontiformes > Poeciliidae > Xiphophorus > Xiphophorus couchianus. The sequence goes on from NC_040246.1 coordinate 22,826,885, forward strand.
TTTGTTGTTACTTTGAAGCTGGCAGGAAGCAGAGAACTTCAGATCGTGGAGGTCCGAACCTCACCGTCAACCCTGGAGTTTATTTTTAATAACTTCACCAAACAAGCTTCTAAATGATAGAAAACAAAAACAGACAGTTGATCCCATAACAGCCACTTTTTCTCAGCTGTTTTCTACCTTTTTAAATTACTGGATAATTTTGGTTTGTTGCTGCGGCTTTGAACTTGGATAATAAATGATGACAACATTGTTTTCTGTTATTTCAAGCTACTTATTGTTTTCACTTGATTCCTCAAATCTGACGGAAGCTTTTAAATGGCAAAAAATGTTGAAATGTTGAATTTGGATCCCAGAATTTCACGGTTGAAAAAAAAAAAGAAAATTGTGCCATGCTTGAATATTGAATACTTTATAAAATCAGATTTTATCCTCAATGTTCAGCGACTCACACTGGAGACGAGAGAGCAAACATATTGCAAAGAATCGCCATGATTGTCTGTTCAGTTACTTTGAGTAGACCATTCTATCTCAAATTATACACCTATCATATAAAATCCAGGGAAGAAACTTATGATTATTGTAGTAATCGATTATTCTGATTAATCCGATTATTAGTTTTACCTCTAATAAAATTCCTACAAAATACATAAAAAATTGAGGTTGAAACGTAAAAAGTGTAAGAACGAGTTGTTTTTAAACAATAAAGAGACGCATTTAATAATCAAAACTGTTGTGGATAGGTGAGAGGCGGGATCACGTGGTGTTATTAGTGATTGTAGATCACCTGTTGCGGACCTAGTGACTTTAGTAAGTGGGTGATGGGGGAGGTTTACTTTTTGCTGACCGCTTTATGCTAATATAGTTTTTTGTCCTTGATCACTGTCTAAACCTGCGGATCCGGTTTTAATGCTTTTTTGGACCCTGTTCTTGGATATTGATAATATGACAAAATAAAACCATCTTAACTGCATCCTGGAATGGCGTTTTTGATCAGCTGGCGCGTCAACAAGGATTCCCCTATTCAGCTGCTCGGCGACTTTGTTTGACAGTCGCTAATAAAAACCTTTATCCGGCTCACAGACGCTATCGGAGGACTCTCCTCCTGTCCACCTGGTCTCAGGTGAGTAAAACCTAAAGGTCAATTTGTGCTTTTTGCTGCGTTGTTAACGCCACACATAAAGCTTTAGTGTCAGTTAGCCGCCTGTGGATGCATCCAGCTGGTCTGTATTTAACGGTGACGCTGCGTCTTCCCTCCGCTGGCTTTGTGCTCACAGATCGGCTCCAGGGAGGAAATCTACTCCAGTGTGATTAGAGCAGCATTATTAGCCACTAATTAAAACGCTGTTAAAGTCAGCAGCAAGACTTTCAGTGTCACACGCAGCATCCAGAAGCTCAAAGTTGTTTTCCACAACCCCAACAACCACGAAGAAACTCAGACGCAGCCGGATATCTGGGTCAAAAAGTCTTTACTCCTCCCTCATCTCATATTTCTTTTGCATTTTGTCATATTTAATTGTTTCATACCAATTTAGATATTAGTCAAAGGTGACAGAAATAAACACAAAATGCAGATTTTAATTGAGCAGATATCCTTGATTTGTGGGTCAGACTGCTGACGTAGCAAAACATTTCTGTATTTAAAATATTTTTTTGTTCAACTTAAAATGCTTTAATTTCTTGAGACGGCAGATTTTATGTTTTTATTAACTTTCAGGATGAGCGTTTTCTAAATCGGGTCATTTTGTAGAAGCCTGAATATACCAGAGTCCTGCTGGGATGACGGCCTTGGATGCTGCAGAGGCATCACCATGGCAACGCGGGCCCCCTGGCGTCGCCGTGGCGATCCAGGCCAACGCATTGTTTCAGCAGTGATTAATTACTGCTGATGAAACAAAAAGGATCCTGAATGTCAGCGGATGACATGATGACATTTTTAAACCTTCTCCAGTTTCAGGTTTTCTGTCGCCTGTTTTAAAAAGAAATCACAGTAAACAAACTTTAACCTCCAAACAGCCGCTCACTTTAATGATCGTAGCTCTGCTAAATATGCACCAAGCCGTTCCCCGCCATCGTTTAACAAAGACGTCACCAAACGTTGAGCAGGTCCAAGGTGTCTGCATGACGGGGAATCCATTTATACGGTGGAAAATGGCTTGATGAAAAACACAAATGACAAACCAAATTTCCCTGATGAATTGGTCCATTTACTGAAATAAATTGAATTGATGCAAAGGATCCCAGAGGAGCAGAAAATTGTTCAGCTATGGATGAAAACACCAGCAGAGCTTCAGCGCCGCCCAGCAGCCATGTGCTGACAGACTCTTCAGTCCACAAAGTCACTTTTATCGGAGCTTAAAGGTTTCGTTCAACAATTTTAGACACAAATTAGCAAATGTTATCTTTGAGATGACTTCATCTGATTTCCCTTTCTATTTTATGAGAGATGAAAGTGATCACTTCAGATCTGAACTACAGCAATTTGAAGAAATACAAACAAATAATGGTGTGAAAAAATTGGACAATCTATGGAAAGAAAACAATATATTGTATTGTTCTTTTAGAAAATAGGTGTTTGTTTAGTAAAATATACAAAAAGTGTGAAATTAGCTACAGAATCAGAAACTGAACAAGTTTATCGTTGATGTGAGGAAGAAGGAAATCTAAGAAAATCATGAAGCTTTCTGCAGAGAACTTAATCAACGATGATGATTGTTGATTAATCTAAAACGTAATAATATGGACACCAAAATCTTCAGCATTTCAGGAAAAAACATGATGCGAGTTTTGAAACATGGAGGTGGAAATGTCAAGGTTTATGGAGCTCATCCTCTGAATCATGACAGTTTTTATTTTTTAGAGTTTAATGAGAAAATAATGAGACAAAGTGGAAGAAAAGTGATTTTGGTTTTGGCATTTAAAAAACAAAAGAAAAGATTGTTTTTATGAGAATGGACACATTTTCTTCTACTGGATGTTGATATTTGTGGAAAATTTGGTAAAAACACAAAAAAACAAAACCCAACCTCAGCCTAGTGACAAAAAAAAAATAGATCTAAAACATTAAACAGCTACTTTCTGTTGAGGAAATTCAATAAAATAAAACCTGCATCTCTAACCCTCTGATGCATGAATTATGATCCTTTGTGTCAGAATTTTTTTTCCATTTTTTAAAATTTTTTTCTTAAGGCATAAAAAAGATAGGAACATTTTTTTGTAAAAATCATTTATTTTTTATTTTTATGTGATCAATTGTAATTTTGTCCAAATACAAAGTTGTTATTTGAAAAATACGTCAGTAGTATTGTTCCTTAGGGGTTATCTGATGTCACAATATGTTTTTTACTTGCAAGAGTCGTCTACAGTAGAAGGAGGGACCGGGTCGGTTCTCATGGTTTTTTGTCTGTCGGCCATATTGTATTTAACAAAAATAATTTCTTGCATTTGCAGCTGATGGCCAGTAGTTGATGGTATATTTTATGATGCATTAGTGTCCACTTCAGTGGTCTGTGTGCATTTATAACATAAAAATCCACAGGAAGCACAAGAAAATGGCTTTTAGATAGCTGTCCACTGTAGTGACCACTATGCATGAAAGGGCTAATTATATTTCTATTTAAAATAACCACTAATCAATTTTAGACTAAGACAGTGATGGAAGGACCAAAGAGCCACTTGCAGCAGGTTTGGATTAAATGTTTGAAAAGGCCTAGTCAAAGGCCACAGCTAAACCTGGATGTAAATCTGCCATAAAAAGTGAAGAACATAAATGTAACGACATCCATCCATGAAGGTTTCTAGTTAGTTTCTGTTCTTCAAAGTCACTTTCAGCAATTATTGTTCTGGAATAAATTAAATTCTGACATCAGCCAAACGCATCGATTTTTTCTTTTCGCCTGTTTTCTGCAGCAGAACGAAGCTTCTCCATCTTCATCAGGGCGAGGCTGTAAACATTTGGGCGCAGTGTGAACAGATGTTATCGGTTAATTGAGACGCAGCTGATCTTGAACGATCGGCGTCCAGCCGAGCGTTGCTGCGGCCACAGCGTCTTTCCTCTTCCTGGTTTTATGGGAAGCTAATCCACACACCGCTGCCGGTTACCGGATCAACAGCGTCACAACTGCAGGTCAATTTCTGAGTTTCATCAGCTCATCTGGACGCATCACGAACTCAGGCTGACGTCAGGACGAAGACGGCTTCAAACAACTGATCATTTAAAGGTTTGCAAAGATTTATCACACTTTCATGTTGCCTAAAGCTTTGAGAATAAGAACCAATTAAATTAATGTTAGTTCTGATCATAAAGGCTTATTGGATGTTTATTGTAGCAAAAGAAAGAATGACTGAATATTTTCCATCTATTTTCTGCTGATTCTCAGGAATCAGATGGTAGAGTCAAGAAACATTGACTGAAGAAATGTTTCACTTCAGAAACAACTTACTCATAATTAAATTTTACCCACAAACCTGGAACCATTTAAGGCAACAAAAATACGACTTTAAGCAGCCTAAATAAAATAGACTAAATACAAATGTCTTCAGATTTTGTGTTGGGCTGGTGTGGGTAAAAGGAAAAATTGACCACAAACGAGTAACTGCTGCCGAAAAGCACAGAAAAAACAAAGAAAACCTGGGATTTCTCTGAAAAGATGTGAATTTGCAAAAAAAGCTGCAGTTATCCACGATTAAACGACAACAGGCAGAAAGACACAGCAACACTCGGCTGACCAAACTGCAAAACACTCAAACGCAAAAACTACAACCAACAAAACAGATGGAAAAGCTGCAAACACAAGAAGTGGAAGCAAAAGGAAGAAATGTTAAAAACGGCAAAAATGGTGAAAATTTGCTCCACAAAACAGAAATTATTGCAGATTTTACATGTTGAGTCTGTTTTAATCTGTCTGTGTGCAAAATACAGAAACTTTAAAAAACAGTATTTTTATATTGATCATAGTTCATCTCCCTGGTGTGTTGGGCTGATCATGTGTGACGCGGAGGAGAAAAAGTGATTTTTGCAATTAGAGAAACATCCAATCATTTGCAGAGCCTCTCTGCTGGTTCAGAGCCACAAACGGATCATTATATAACAGCTCATTTCCACCAAACCTTATTAGGCTGTTAATCTTTTAGTGAGCAGAATAAAACGTCTCCGTTACGTTTGACTCAGTCTCACTTCAACATTTCAATATCAAACACAGTTTGGGGCAAAAGTGTTTGCTGTTCCAGGGATGATATTCCTCCTTAATTATCTCTGCTGCTCCGATTCTACATCAGCTGCAGCCGTCTGCGTTCCTGTGCTGCTGGAAAGAGTTCAGCCCGGTTCTGGAGAACAGCAAACACGGGTCACAAGTTCTGAAAACAGAAGCAGGAAGAAAAGACGCCAAAGCTGCTGAATTTTCTGATTTAAATCTGATGCTACCATTTTGCACTTCTGCTTCCAAACTGCTATAAACAAAAGGAGGATTTTATAATCCAGAGAAAAGGCTCCACTGTGCAAACATCAGCCACAACATGAGAGTCTGCTGACCAACAGAAACAGAGCGAGCAGCAGCCGCTGTCCTTGGGCTCGTTTGGGCCGGCCAGAGGTGGAACCTGAAGACTCAGAAAGTGTGTAATGACAATTTTACTGCTCATGCCGACTGAAGGAAAACAGCGGCCTGCTGCCGGGGATCAATGGTCATTAATCTTTCTAAAGAGGCTCTGGTTGCACTTTTTAGGGGTAGAGGGATTGCTGATCCAAGAAAAGGACGTCTTTCTGGGTTCCTGTGTTTGGGCGGCGCAGCACTTCTTGTCTGTTTGACCCAGCGTGGAGAACCGCCGGGTCGGACATGGACTCCAGGTTTTATCTGGAGGCTTCTTCAAAGATACAGCGGAACAAGTCTTAAATGTATCAATCTAAACCGTTTAATGTTCAATTTATCACAGTAATTCAGTTTATTACTCTTACATGAGGACGTAGATATTGATGTGGCTGAGCTAATAAACGTTATAAACGTGAGCAAACTTTTAAATGATCTTTGAAGAACATGAATATTAAACAAAACTCCAAGCTTTTCCTGATTCTGCAGGAAATGCTGCTGCAGCCAAAACAACTTTTGGTCTGAAAAATAATCAATTTGTCTCAAATGTTTGAAGATGTAAAGTTTCTGTGAAATGGGTCAAAAGAATCAATGATATTCTGAGTTTTCCTTCACTGCTGCTTTAACACAGGAACATTATCCTCATCAGGATGTTTATGTAAAATGAAAATCTTATTTATAGACAAATTATCTATTGTTTTACACATTAAAACAACTAATCAATTCAAAAACTGTATTTTTTGTATTTATTTACAACATTAGCAGAGAAGGTGAACAAATCATAGAAGAAAAATGAAACTTTCTCTTTAAAATAATGTATTTTATCAATGTTAAGCCAAACAAGAAGCTTTATTTATTTCATGTCTGGTTTTTTTTAGGGAAGCAGAAGTTAGATGTTAATAATAAATATTACTGAGTGTCAGATTTGTGGTAAACAATAACAATTTGGATGGATGATGATGTTTTTACATGATCTGAAATATTTCAACACATCATCTGATGCTGGAATTAATTTACGTAAAAAATTGGACAATATGATTCTTTTCTAAATCTGTTAACATAAAAATAAATCTGACTTGACTTCATATAAACTGAAAAACTTTGCAACATAATTAGAAAAAGGCTGAAACGTGAATATCTGTGGTAATATCTGTGATAAACCCGAGCGCCGGCCTCCCATCATTCCAGGGACGAAACATTTCCTCCCTGGTGAAACTGAATGATGTAAAATAACGGCTGAATAGTTTAATGAGCTAAATAATCCCTGAGCTGTTCAGCCGCCCACACCGCACTTTAACTCTTCAGCTAATGTAGCAGTAAAAAGACGTTGCACAACTTATCCTGCCTTAACAATGATGTTTTATGGATTATTATTGCTTCTTCTTCTATATATAAAATACTGCATCTGACTGGGAATGTGACCTGTTGCCCTTGAATATCCTCCTTTGGCAGCTACTCGCTCTCAGGTCTTTTTCCAGCCAGTCCTTTACGCTCTGAAAGGTCAGCCCAATCTGAGTGGCCAGCGCAGGCAGGTGGTGATGGAAGCTGTTCGTTTCATCCACTCATCATTGTGCAGAGCCGTATTTTAGGCTGCAGACATTAGAAACACGTGCAGCGCAGCTTGACCCGTGTCAAGGACACCTGGGCGATGTGACACTAATAGGAGACATAAAGACACAAACATTAAGATCTCAAAGGGAAAAACTGTCTGATTCTGCAGCTAACATCTCTACACACATCACCTGATGTGTGTTTACATTCTTGTATTTACTCAGATAAACTTTAAGTTTGCTTGATAATCTGAAATGTTTGTGTCAAAAAAGTAACATCAGAAGAAAATTCTTGTTTCAGAGAAACTCCACTAATGCAGCTTCTGCACTCATTTTTTCTCTTTTCTGCATAAAGTCGTTGTTTTTCTTTCTTCCAGGTGGACAGATGGTATTTAAAGTTGTAGATCAAATAATATGAATTTATTGGAAAACGTGAAACTGTTTCTTGATTTGAACCAAACTGGAAATGTGAAAAAGTTGTTTTAGAAAAACCAAAGATTTGACTCGTCTGAGTTCATCTCAGCGTCTCTTATGGCTTCCTGGGTCAGTATCAGAATGACAACAAGGAAATGTTTTATACATCCAGCTCATTATTCACTCAGTCCAATTAAAAATACACTCAAAATAAATGCAATTAAGCATCTGCTGCCTGTCCCTGGAGGAAAATCCACTTCGATGAATTATGAAATCTCCTTTGATGTAGAAATCTATATTCATTGGTAATACAGCAGGAAAACCTGTTTTTAATGCAGCAACAGGAATTCATTTTGCTGCAGCCCCAGAGGCTATTTATGCTCCAGGTTTGGAGGTTTGTTCCTGTTCCAGTTCTGTAACTGAATGTTTTTGTAACAATCATTTTGTGCACCTTGTTTGCGGTGATGTTTGCCTGGTTAAATGTGTGTTTGTCAGAGTTCATGTATCATTTTCTGCATATAAAAGACAGATTTAATTATTGTTCTGTTGCAGCTCTGACAGCTGCAAACAAAAAGCCTCAGCTTGTCTCTGTAAATGTAAAGACAACCATTTGAATCTTCTCTGCTGCTGATCCTTCTGGAGTTCATTCAGAGTAAAGATGATATGAAGCCTGAAACGTCAGAGTTTGGCAGCATGACTGGACTCCCGAAAATGTATTTTTATTTTCATTGTTTTAATTTATAGTTTCTGTTTTGTCATCATTTGCGCGGAAAGTTGAATAAGTAATTAGATGAGGCAGATTTTTAGTTGTTTTAAAGTCGCTCCAGTTCATTATATTTATTAATCTTAAATGAGACTTTTAAACGTTTAATGGACTTTGATGTTTTTTGCTGTAAATATTTAATCATGTTAATTTCCATCCATCCATTTTCTGTTCACCCTTGTCCCTAATGGGGTCGGGAGGGTTGCTGGTGCCCATCTCCAGCTACGTTCCGGGCGAGAGGCGGGGTTCACCCCGGACAGGTTGCCAGTCTGTCGCAGGGCAACACAGAGACATACAGGACAAACAACCATGCACACACACACTCACACCTAGGGAGAATTTAGAGAAACCAATTGACCTGACAGTCATGTTTTTGGACTATGGGAGGAAGCCGGAGTACCCGGAGAGAACCCACGCACGCACAGGGAGAACATGCAAACTCCATGCAGAAAGACCCCGTGCCGGGAATCGAACCCAGGACCTTCTTGCTGCAAGGCAACAGTGCTACCAACTGCGCCACTGTGCAGCCCGCTCATGTTAATTTTTCACTGCATTTTCTTCACCAGAAGCAGTGAAGATTGGATTGGCTGCTTATCTTTTATTTTATTTATTCAGTCTCAGCTGTAAATGATCGTAAACATTACGAAACTGACTGCCAATATTTTACTGAAATAATATAATAGTAAGTTTTATATCTAATGCAGTCTGACTTTTTCTATGTATTTTTAAATAAGATAAAAACAGCATGGTTAGCTTGGTTGGTTAAAAACATTATTTTACTTGAATAAATCACAACAGCTGACAATAAAAATCACATCCTGCATGTTTGAAACTAGCAATCAAGTCAGCAAAGTAAATATTTAGCTCAAATATTTAGATATTTAAATACTTGTTGGAGTTAAATTTAGTTGGTAAAGTCATTTATTCTTGTATAGTTACGTTTTATCAATGAGCTGAGACCCAGGGCTGGAAACTGGGAGCGGTACAGAAGGCCATGATGTGATGTTTCAGGGTAACATCTGTTTTCCGGTCAGTTTGCTCATAGTTTGTCTGTTTTTATTCAGTTTTGGGCCAGTCGAAGTCCAGATGACCCAAATCGGAGCCAGTTCTGCTGATCCAGAATCAACGTGGAACACATCTGCTCCTCAGCATCCTGATGGACATCAGCTGGACCCGAATCCACCAAAACACGCAGAGCGAACTGCAGCCAAGTAACCTAATGGTTACATAAGGAAGAAGTTTCTAAAATAAGATCATCATTTTCCCGATTGAAAGAGTTGATGGGATTTTAACAAGCAAATATTTATCATCAAACATATAAAATACTAAAATGACATCAAATTAAAGACACTGTGAGGATGTGATTCAAGATGAGTCATGTGATTGGCTGCTTGTCTCAGGCTTTTATCTCACCTATAAAACAGAAACGCCTGTAAAAAAGATCTGCTGTGACTTCGATCTCCTAAAAAAGGTGAAAATCTAATTAAATCAGCTTCTGCCTCCTTCATGTTGTTTGTGCCGACTCTAACCTCCTGACAGGCAGAGTTCCCAGTAATTAGACTAATGCCAGTTCTGTGTAATGCTCTGCTGCCAGGTTTCCTGTGGCAGCATGGCAGAGCGTCAGATAGGAATTATTTTTACGGACCGTGTTCCTGAGCATGCCAGTCCTTAAAACGACACGTTTCCCTGCTGGGATGAATAAAGTACTTCTATTCTATTCTATTCTATTCTATTCTATTTAGTCTCTCCTGGCCCAAAGTGCCACATGCATCATGCAGCCTGAGCAGGACAGACGTCCGACTTCAACTCATGACTTTCACCCATTATAACTCCACCTTCTCCTCTGGTTCCCGACTCTGGTTCACTCTACACGTCCTGACATGAATACCTGTGCTAACTTACCCAAAACCAGCTGTTCTAAATGAACATTTTAAAGCAGCTGTGATTCCTTCAACAAGTTAAGATACAAAACAAGCTCATCACATTTTTTACATGAAATCATTCTCAGATAAAGATATTTTATTCTGCTCACTTCTGCATATTTTCAGCTGTTTTATGGTCACTATCACTTTAAATCCAAATAAACTGCTGCTGGCCACGCCCTCAAACTCAACGTTTACACTTATCCAGGTCCAATCTGCCGCTGAGTAAATCCTGGAGCGATCCGAACATTTAAACTGGACAAAGTTTTGTTTTTATATTTACAACAAATAATTTTTGTTATTCATGTTTGTTCAGGTGAAGCGTCGGCAGACCTGAGCGTTTCCTTCCCTGATGCGTCTCCAGCAGCACATCAGTGGACAATGTCTCATTTAGACGGTGTTAACAGGCGTGACGGCTGCCTGGGTTGACCTTTGACCCCTATCCAAATCACACCTTGGCTTCTCTTACTGCAGATTTAATTCACTGTGACGGATTGTAGAGCAGCGGCATGCTGTCCTCTGGGTGGAGACGCGTCCACCAGAGGACAGTTTGACCTTTAGCCGTGTTTGTTAGCGGCGGACGGCGTCATCAGCTGTTTGGAGCTTCAGTTTTTAAAGCGGCGCCACCAAAACAAACATCAATTTTGTTTAATACTTTCACTAGGCCATTGTAACACATTAAAGCATGCTTTAATTCACAGAACCACTCAGCTGTAGTTCAGTCATGAAAAAAAAGGGGTTCATTTATTGATCTCATATTTTCACCAGTTAAACCAGTTTAAAAACTAAATGTTTAGGTTTGAATCAATTTGCATTTTAGCTAAATATTTAGCTCTTAGCTAACAACATTTTTAGCTAGTTCAGAGCTAAATGCTAAGTTTTGAGCTAATTAATTAGCATTAGCATCAAGCTAACTATTTCAGATGTCAGCTAAATCTTTCAGTTTTTGCGGCTGCTGACCGGATCACCTTCTTCTACATGCCGTGTCTCAAACATTAAGCAGGATTTATTGCTATTATCCTTCAACAATAGTATTGCTTCCATGTTTCCATGAAGATGAGATCTATCGAGAGCGTTCCATATTAAACAGAGCTGACCTGCATTTACTGATTCAGCATTTTGTTGGACTGGATTTTATTTAGAGGTATGTGAGTAAAGAGGTTTGCTACAATGTTAGGATCTGTATTTTATTTGATAATTTTTCCAAGTGTTTCAGAAGAAAGAGTGTTTTACTAAATCATTTTCTCAGTTTATGTATGAATAACCAGATGAACGGATTATAATTTAGTGTTTTCAGCAGAAGCTGCAAACAGCGAGGAAAACCTCCTGCAGGGATTTTCTTCACAAACTGAGGCCAACATGAGGTCAGACTCAGAGCTGCACCTGCATCATCATCTGGGTTTTATTTTCCTGAATGTTGGATAATCTGACCCGGTTTCCAGACAGACGAATCACAGCATCGATTCTTCGACTCACTTCTTCCTCTCTGTCGTCCCTCTGAAGGAGAATTTCTTTAAATCCTTCTTGTTGTGCTCGGCATGTTGGTGACTCGGGCAAAAAAACAAAAACAAAGATAACAGTTTAAGTCTCCCCCTTTTTCCAGAAGGAATGTTAGATTTATATTTAAATGTTTGTGTTTTTATTAAGATTTAATGTGAATACACTCTTTAGATTATGATCTGTAGAAAAACATGTATGAAAACTTTGAATCATTTCCTTTCTGCGTGATAATATGCGCCTCTTTGTTTTGGTTCTGCACATAAAATCCAAATAAAATCCAAGTTGAAACTTGTTGTAAAGTGATGGAATCTGGAAAAGTTCAGTCTGAAAAACTGGTCAGAGTTTAAGCCATGCAGAGGTTGGGGGGCATTAAAAATGGATGCAAACTTTTAGCGAGCTGTTAGCGATGGAGGGCGGCTTCATGAATTTACCAAAATCCTGGTTCACTTTCCTCCTGCGCTCCATAAAAACCAGTGATTCCTGCAGGAGAACCAGGTGGAGCAGAAAGTTTCTCCAGAGATGAACTCAATGGAAAACTAGAACTGACCTGCTCTGAGCTCAACTTCTGCTGGAGCAGTTTAACGCCTCCAGCTAACATAAAACACCAGAATTAAAGTTCGTTTTCTGTTTTAACTGGAATCTACCTGAATCTTCATCCTGGGAGTTTAAATCCAATTCTTTGTTCAACTTCAATCGTCTTTTTTAAAAATTATTTTTACACCAACCATGTCCAAAGGGAACATAAAATCCACAGTCAGTACAAATCCAACACATTGCAGCTGGTTTGATGTTTTATTCAGCCTAAAGGCAGCCAGAGGCCGACGATGTAGACAGGAGGTTCTTCTGAACCGGGCCTGATGGCCAACGGGGCTGCACGTCTCCGGCCCTCCCACTCAACCTGCAAACTTCTGATGGAAAGTAGGTCGATGCGAAGAGAGAGAGACGCTGCTGGAAGCGTTGAATAATTCAGCTCAGTCCGCTGAGCTCCGATAAGACAAACAGAACAAGAGCAGCAGGATCGGTTCTGGATCGCCCAAAGAACTGAATCAGCAAATCGACTTTAATCCCTGGTTTTATTTTGGGTTTCTGTTTTTGTTTATCATCCAAAAATATGATAAGGAAATGTATGAAATTTTTCACTAATCCACTTAAAAATGTTCCAAGTCCTGCATGGCAACATGTTTCAGTGCAAACCTGCGACATTAAAAGCTCTTTGAGGGCAGAACATGTCAGAGTGAAGAAGCGTTTGCCCCTCATTTAACCCCAGCCTGACGCTGTGATCAGTATGCTGCATGCAGCACTTCACTTTTACAACCTCCTCTGAACGACAGCGGAAGTGCATGCGTCTTCACAAAACTAGAGCAAAGTGTTGAGGAAACTTGCTTTTTCTCTGTAGCAGTGTTTTCCCAGTGAGTTAGCGGCGGCTGCAGAGGCGCTCATAAATCTGAAAACGGCGAGGCAACGGGTTTCAGCCTCGCTCACAGGTGCAATTCCTGCCCATTTATCCATCGGGCTGCAGACGCTCTGCTCCTGGAACCCTGACCAGGCGTTTGGAGAATTCATGTATCTACAGTTTTATTATTTATTCCACATCTGTAATTATTGCTTTTAAAAACAGACAATGTATGACGTATTAGGGTCCACTGTAGACAGACAAAAGGAGCGCAGTTCCACCAAAAAACTCAGCAATTTTGTGATTAATCAAAGAAAATAATAATAAAAAAAGAACAACAACAAAAAAAACTCCAATAATTGAATATTTGCTAGAAAACTCAGAAAATTTGAAATTAATCTAAAAAAAAAATTCAAAATTTATAAATAATTTCTTTTTCACTTTTAGAAATTTTCACTTTTTTCATCTTTTGGAGCTCAGAAACTTTCTTGTTTTTTCCAGAAAATGTCTGATATTAACTGAAAAAATGAGTAAGTTAGCATTCACTGAAATCCAATGTTTTTAACTATTTTTGCAAAAAAATTTTCATTAAAATCAGTTATAGATTATCTAAAATATTTGTGAATTTCCATAATCATGGAGTAAAAAAAACTGGAGGGACTTTCAGTTAAAATAACAAAAATTTATTTAAAGTTGTATCAACTAAAGCTATTATTTTTGGACCTAAAGAGGAACGATCTAGAGTTATAGGTCTAGAGCTATAGATCTAGAGTTATAGATCTAGAGTTATAGATCTAGAGTCAATGCACAGCTTCAGTTATTACAACTAAAAACCAGCGATCAGCTCGAAACCTGGGAGTAGTTATGGACTCTGACCTGAACCTCCAGAGCCACATAAAGACAGTTACAAAGTCGGCCTTCTATCACCTGAAGAACATTTCCAGGATTAAAGGACTAATGTCTCAGCCAGATCTAGAGAAACTCATCCATGCCTTCATCTTCAGTCGTATTGATTATTGCAACAGCGTCTTCACAGGTCTGTCCAACAAATCAATTAAACAGCTGCAGCTGATCCGGAATGCTGCTGCTGGCGTTCTGACTAAAACCAGGAAGATAGAGCACATAACACCAGTTTTAAAGTCCCTCCACTGGCTCCCTGTAGCTCAAAGAATAGACTTTAAAATACTGTTGTTAGTTTATAAATCACTGAACGGCTTAGCACCACAATACATTAAAGATCTGCTGTTGTTGTATCAACCTTCCAGACCTCTCAGGTTCTGGTTCTGGTCTGCTCTGCATCCCCAGAACCAGAACCAAATGAGGAGAAGCAGCTTTCAGCATCTATGCACCACAAATTTGGAACAAACTTCCAGAAAACTGTAAAACAGCTGAAACACTGACTTCTTTTAAATCTCAACTAAAAACCCACATGTTTAGAATTGCATTTGAAATGTAATCAATTACAAATTTATTGATGGAACTTGACTTAATGTCGTGTTTTGATTATTGATTCTATGTTGCTTTGTGATTCTGTGTTTGTAATGATGTAAAGCTCTTTAAATGCCTTGCTGCTGAAATGTGCTATACAAATAAAATTTGATTGATTGATTGATCAAAAACAACTTAAAAGAAACTTTACTTTCCATCATCATCACATCTGATGCCCATCTCTTTAAGATCCTGCTGCACTTTCCAACATTCCCCTTTTATTACTTCATCACAGCAAAACTTCTCCATTATGCCGTTTATAACTGTTCTTAGGAGCTCAGCAGAAGCTCAGTTCCACCAGGGGTTTGGTAATTGCTGCTGCTGCTAGTCTGGAGGAGCTAGCAGCAGGCGGAGCTTCGTATTAGAAACCCAAAATGGTTGCCATGGAAACATGCCAAAAAGGTAAGTTTTGAGGAGGGAATAACGTTATAACATGATGTAAAGATATAAAAGTGGATTTTGTTTAATACTTCCCCAAATAGAAATGAGAAGAAATGTCCTGATCTGGACCAAACATACTAACATGTTGAGTACTTTGGAGTGAAAAGTTTAAGGGAAAAGTGCTGCCCTGGTGTCCTGTCAGGACGGTGAAGCCGAGTGCAGGGGAAGGAGGCCTGATGAGGAAAACGGCGCCTCCAGGAGGGAGCCGAGGCACAAACAGAGCCAGATGCGCCCGGGACCTTCAGAGTGGATTAATGCAGGAGCAAACATAACCTACTTCAGGTCTGTCAGCCGCTCTCTGAAACGCCACAGCAGATAGATCAGCTGCAGCTCCGTTCAGCTCCTACTACTGCTGCTATGATGCATTAAAGCTTCTTCAGTTTATACGAACCAAGCCGTGTTTAACTTTTGTCAAAGTTCACGTTTATCACCAGCGCCTCACCGTGACACTGCGACCTTTGAGCTGGAGGAACTGAGCTGGGTGCCGGCCTTTAATTGATGAGCAACACAATGAGAATGAATAAAAGAACGATGCTGCAGGCGACGTTGTTGTCACAAAATCCCTTTTGTGAAATAAAGCAGAGCTCTGGCTGCAGAATGAAAACTCCCTCCCACCTCAGCGGTGTTCACCCAGCATGCAGAATGAAAATCATAGCTCCCCAAGTCAACCAAACAGGTGAGGTCAGATTATTATCAAAGCTGCTGATCCAGAAAGTTGATACAGAGTGCTGTGTGCGCTCCAGGGAGAAGACACTGACAGTTCAAGGCCTTTGAGTCTGCAAGAAAACAGAGAGCTCGCTAAAAATGCATCTGCAAGCAGCCGAATTATTAACATTTAGGTATGCTTACAAGACAGTATTAAACCGAAGTAAGCAGAAAAAAGGGCTGGAGCAGTGCTGTGTCGATGGACGCTCAGATCCACAGTATTCACTCATTTACAATTCATGTCAAACCGCTTTTTATAGCCGCCCCGGGCGGACCAAACGGTCTTTCACTTCTGAAAAATAACTTCCAAATTCAGGAAAACCAGAAGAAAAAATGTCACTGACCTCTCACACAAAGGTGAGTGAAGACCAAACCCCCCAACCTGGATTATTACACCTGCAATGAACAAAACAGGTCATATAAGGATTACAGTGTAAGAAATGTACAATAAATTATTGTTTCTTAAAGGTTTTTGTCCAGTGGCCTTTATTCACCAGTCAGTGGACAGGAAGTAGTGCCGGGCCGGGAATCGAACCAGGGACTCTTGGCTTCTGTTCGGGGCGCTTCTGCTCAACTGCTGAGGAACTTTAACTTTTATTCCACATAATTCTTGTTTTTACAAAATCATATGCTGCATTTTGTCCTATTCTTGGACTGACTTCAGATAAATAGGTAAAAAGTTCTAATCAAAAATCGATCCAGCTAAAGTTCATGTGAAAATGATTTCAAACAGCTAGATTTACGTCTACTCTCGTTATTAGAGCTGTGGAGCCGTCCAGACTCCTCTCTGTAATCTGCTACACCGTGTCCAGCCTGCTGGTGGCGCTAGACTCAGGTCTGACGCTCAGCTGGAACTGGAATCGTATGTTTTTATTTCTTCCTCATTTGATTTTCTTTGTGTTTGTTGTTTTTCTCCTCCAGTTAAATGAAATGATTTCCTGTTGTTTGGATCTGTGTTTACTCCGGCTGTGAAGTTTGGGTGGTTTGGAGCAGAGCAGGAATTTATCACCGTTACTCTGCAGGAGATCCACCATGTTGTTCTGGAGCCTCATTAGCATCGGCAGGGCGATAATAAGAAACGCACAGGGCAGAAATGAAGCTCCGGCTGATTTTAAAACACTTTTTCCAACAATCCAGATGGATTTTTTAACCCAGGCGGTCTGCAGAGACTCAGCCAGCCCGATCAATGAGAGCCGATCAATTGATCGGTACAGATCGCAGCTTAAATGAAGATGGATTCTAATGAATTTCCTCGGCTGATTGAGGCGCTGCGGCCCAGCTGGGCCACTGCTGAATGAAACCATTCTTAACAAACGAAACGATTAATCGTGATTAATCGATTACTGAAATAATCGTCAAATAATTTAGGAATTGAATAATCTTTAAGTGACTCAACTGCTGAAATAATGTCATCATCAGAGCAGTAATTAAACCAGAAATGTACAATAAATATCTACATATTTGAGATTAAAAACTTTCTGTCTGTAAATATATTTTATCCAGAATTCCTGGCAGTTTTTGCTTCACCTGGTTCAAACTATGATTAAAATATCCTATTAAGGACTTTTTACATCCAGTTATTGATTACAAATACTCAATAAATCATCAATACACACTATTTATGTTCAGTCAAGCAGAAAGGGCTGAGCTTTTCACATTTATGATTTATTTATTTGCATGTTTTAATGTAATATCGTATAAAAAGGCTTAAACTACAAATCATAAAAATGTTATGTTTTAATCCAATTAATCGGTTAATCATCAGAATAATTGATAGATTAGATTAATCGATAACTAATATAATCGTTAGCTGCAGCCCTAATCCAGATGCGCTGCATTCAGAAACAGTTTGGGTTTAATCCAATTCTTTGTGAGCTGAATAATTAGAAGTTATAAAAATAACTCCTATTAAGTTTTTAACTATTAAGTGAAATAGTTAAAAAATTAACATATGTATAACTTATTCCACATGATGTATTAAATTTTAAAATAAATTTTTGATTCTAGTTGATAAATTCAGAGCTGTGAAGTAAAACTAAATAATAAATAGTAACACCAGATTTGTAGATGTTTGTCACATTTCTACGGTGATGGTTGCATTGTTCAGCTGTGGAGAAGAAAACCTTCGATGCAGCTGCAGTTTGTTGAAGTGACTTTTTGTTCTAGATGCTGACAGTGTGAGGAGACACAGCAGGGGTCCGAGGTTCTGACTGCAGATCGGCTCTTCAAGTTTGTTTGATTCAGTTTTCAAGGAAAAAAGCTTCAGAAGTGAAAGAGAAGCAGCAGCAGCAGCAGCAGCAGGAGGAGGAGGAGGAGATGTGACGCTGTGGACAGCAGTTCCTCTTTAGGCTCATCTTTAAATTACAAAACTTTTTAATCCTTTAATCTGGAGAATTTCTCTGTGAAAAACTTGGATTTGGAGACAGATTAACTCTGAAAACAGATATTTACAAAAACTGTATAAAAATAATACAAATCTTTTAAAGTCTGATGCATAAATAAGCCGTTATAATTATAAAAATATTTTCTGACAAATATTGGGGTATTTTTTTTTTAGCTTCTTGTATATTTTATAGAATCGTCTTTGAACAAAATATTTTGGATTTTTATTCAACAAAGTTCTCATCAGTCCATGAAGATTTCCCCTCTAACGTCTCCTAAAATGTTTATGCGGTTATGAAAGAAGACATGAACTTTAACCTTTCATGTGTTCACTCTGAGCCTGTGGAAACGGCGGCGTGATGAACTCTGCGCCTCAGAGCGATCATGTCGTCTGAATGAAACATTTTAATGATGAAAATCTTTCACTCAATGATCCGTCAGGTTTAAAACGATGAAACCAAAAACATAAATCCAACGTATCCAAAAAACCCTAAAATCTAAAAAGCAGCTCCAGTTCATTAACATGGCTACATTAAAAGTATGCAGAATACAAAGTTTGAATAAAAGAGGAAGTAAATTCTCCTGAATCACCTGATGAACCAGGAGAAAACAGCAGACACGTTTATCTGGTTCTGTTTTTACTGCCGTCAGATCAGCTGAGTTTCTCCATCATCCATGTTCAAATGTTAACATCCGTCTCAGAATAGAATAGAAACATCATTTATTGTCTCACAGTGGGAAAATTCAGGAGTCACAGCTGCAAGTTCAGGTTAGTGAGGATGTGTATATTTATTCAGAAGAAAAAAATGTAGATGAAGGCAGAACATTCATTGGTTCTTAAAATAAAACAGATCAAACTGAAATAGTTTCATTATTTTTTCTCCATCCTGCAGGATGTTACTCTATCGTCCTACATGTTTTATCCAATTAAATTATGATTTACTGCAAAATAAATTGTAAAACAGACGGTGCCATTTTGCTTTATAGAGGGAGAGAGATGCATTCTGCTTCATGCTGATGAACTTTTTCTTCCTCCCACAGGAGCAAAAGTAAAAAGAAGCTTTTGTGTGTTTGAATTGCCAGAATCAGTTCAACACTTTATTTTTCCACCAGATAATGATCTGCTTCTCTCTCCCAGTGCCCTACTTACTGATCCAAGCTGGATCATCTGAATGTGGGGGGTTCAGAGCAGCGCTAACGCTGCTCCGGCCTTGATTATCAACCTTATTATCTACTAGCCTGAGGAAGGTTTTCTTAAAGCATTTGTAGTCTGGTCTGTATATTCAGTGGCTGGATTAAAGGTGTTCAGGGAGGAATCTACTTAATGAATCAGTTTTTTATAAAGACTAACTTGAATAAACATTGGATTATCTCAGCATCGACTTCGCCATGAGCTGTTATGATGCTTTTCTTTGAAACAGACGATTTATTGCTGCTCCCTCAGCGTTACGTCTGATCCCAGAACAGCGAGAAGCTGCTGGAGGAACCGTTCTCAGCAAACGTCTGCACAGGTTTCTAATGTAACTAGGAATATTTCCTGCATGCATGTGCCTGAAGAAATCTTCAAATACGCCAGATAAAGTATTATTTGTATCTGTTAAAATCCGCTGAAATGTCCTACAGCTAAAGACTAAAGCTGCTTTTAGCGCCAACACTGGCTCAGGAAGAGGTTTTGTTTTTACAGAAACTCCCAGTAAAATAATTTATAGCCACAGCTGAAGGGGTATTTATGTGAATTTTAACACTTTTCCTGTATTTCTGTTATAATTAGACACAGATATAAATGTTGACGCACACGTTGGGTGTCTTGGGAACGAGGTTCCAGTTTCACAGCTTCTAAGAGTAAAAGAGAAAAAGCTGCTGCAGTGCTGAACTCAGGAAGAGCAGCTCAGAAACGTCATGATGGACCAGCCTGAGGTTTTTCTACGAGGCCGTCCTTTACCGAAACAAAGGCATCAACAACGACGGATGAGTGAAGAGTTTGGAGGCGTCGGCTGGTTCATCAATGTTTACTGAGCTTCACTGTTAGAAATACAAGTTTTAGAAAGAAGCTACAGCAAGTCTTTTCTAAAGAAGCGTTTTCTTATTTAAGAATGTAAAGATTCAACGTTTGACCACCACCATTTCCATAAAAGCAACATTTTGTTGATGTATAATAAAATAACAGAAATGTTATGGTCATGTTCTCTCTGACAGGATCTGATGACAGCAGAAAGTCATCAACATCCGCCACAGGCAGGCGAACCCCAAACACCTATCGGGAAAGACTATGGCTGTTATTAGAGGAAAGTTTTGTGTAAGGAAAAAGTGCGGTAGATAAAGTTTCACAAGGAAAAGGGAAAACCACGACTTGAGCAAATGGTTTGCTTTTGTTACACTGTCATAAAAACAGAAGAGACAAATATTTAGCTCCGGACTGAATATTTAAAGAAAAAGTGTTTAACTTGCTAATTAAATATCCAGTTTGGAGCTAAATATTTAGCTAGCTAACTAGATATTTAGTTAGCAAACTAAATATTTAGCTAAACATTTAGCTTCACAGTAATTATTCAGTTTGGAGCAAATTTTTTAGCTGGTTAACTAAGTACTTATTAACTGTGTAACTTTAGAAACTAAGTACTTAGTTAGCAAGGAAAACATTTAGTTTACAGCTAAATATTTAGTTTGTTAGCTAAATGCTCAGTCAGCTAGATATTTAGTTTGAAACTGTGATATTTATAAATGAATGAACAACATGGTGAAGATATGACTGAAAAATTCACCCCCATTTTTTCTTGTATGACTAAATAACAAAAATTATTGCTGTTGATTTTTGACTGTAACTTTATGAACGGCTCCCCAAAAGCTGAGAATGAATCACAGCAGCTACTTTAAGAAAGATGACCTTCCAGTGAATATGTATTATTTCATTTCCAGTGGAATAACTGGACAGAAATGCCCAATACGTCCCTATAATCTTGTTTGAAGCGTTTCTGTGTGTTTTAGTGTTTTTTCCTGTTTTTCCTTCTGGTCCTCCTTTAAGCTACTCGACCACCCAGGCAGAAGCAAACACACCTGAAAACTTTCAAATCAATCTTTAATAGTTTTTCTTTCTGCCTCAGCCGACATGCATCACCAGTTTTGAGGTTACCATTGTTCCCATTACGACAAGATCAACATTTCCAGCGTCCGGCCTGCGCTCGCCTCCCATCTGTCTCTCCCAGGCAGGGAAGGAAGAAAACGCAGTTAAAAGCTCAGATTTTTACTCCTCTGCTTCAGCAACAGGAAAAGGTTGAGAGAGCAGCCTGGGCTGAGTGGAGGACTCCCATATGCTGCTGTCATGTTCCCTGCTAATTAGGATTAATGGCAGCCGTGGCACTGTTAGCATTGCAGGATCTCGCTTAACTTTCTGCCATTTCCTGCTGCTCCTCAGGAGAGAAATAAAACATAAGGCTCATGTGGAGACGGAGGACTTCCTCAGCTCACAGACGTCTTTCTTACAAAGATACAAAGCTCTAATACGACCAAAATGTTCCAGGTTTCTGGATTTGCATTGATATCAAAGTGTTTTGGACTGGAGGTCGTTTTTGTTTATGGGGCTGAACTTTGTGCTGGTTTGGTAGTTAATGAGCTGAACATTGAGCCGAGTCCGCTGAAGGACAAATCAGGGCTTTAACATGCGAACACAAACCGAGAGAAGAAAGAGAAACTGGTATTAATTAGAGATTACGTCTCCATTAATCTGGATTGGGAGGACTCTCAGGTTTCATTAACTCTACCCTTGAAACTAAAACAAAACATTAAGGGAAGTTCATGAGGGTGAAAGATTTTTCCACACAGCCATGCATCAAGGTTTCTGTGTCCTTTACTTCATGAAATGAAAGATTAAAGAAGAAAAACTTAAATGAAGTTAAACTGGAGACTTTATTTAAATCCACTTCTCTGTCATTTCTAAGCTGCACCACTGAGGTACCGAGTCTGAACACCTGGAAATGAAACATATTGTTGGGATTGATGGCAAAATACCTAAATGTTTCCACTAATAAACAAAAAATCCAGTCTGTGGTTAATGTTTCGTAAGTAGAAAGCAAAACTAATAAAACATAATTTGACTTCCATCTGATTCCAGGTATTGAAAGATTCTGCTTTTTACGTGATGAACTTGAAGTAACCGCGGCTCACCTGGACATCGTTTAACTTCCTTCTATTTAGGGAAAACGTTAAATATTTACACTGTTGTTTCTTCTTACAGCTGCAACCTTTAAGGTGAGCGCTGAGTGGCTGGTGGGTGGGCGTGTGTGTGCGTGTGTGTGTGTGTGAGCGAGCCACACAGGTACAGTTTTTGTGCATACAGCCAGTTTTACAGTTGATGTGAGGTTCTACTTTATAATTGATGTCTCTCCATTCAGTTAAAACTTTGCTTTAAATGTAAAAATGTAAACTGCAGACAAACACTAAACATCAAAACTGACGGATTAAACTTTTATATTTTCCACAATGACTTTATTGTTTTGGGGCAGAAGATGGAGCAGCTTATCACACTTTTCTCTCAGAGTATCGTACAAGTTGAACAAAAAATAAATAAATAAAAAATTTTGGACTCATTTGTATGGAAGTGTTTAAATGCCAAAACCCGAAAACAAGCAGCAGTATCTCATTTTGACGAGAAAACTTTTGACGAGATGCTGCTGCTTCCATACATCTGACTTATATGGAAGCTTTTAAATACCAAAACTTGAAAATAAATTAATTAACCCTACCCCACTTTTGCGTTATAATTAGAAACGTTCATGTTGTAACAAGATACAGAACCTGTTAAAATGAGAAGCGTTTTTGTTTTGGTGACATTTTAACATCCCAACAGGTTTGACTGTTTGAATATTGCAACTTTTCTTATTTAGAGGAGATATTTTGATAAATCTCATACCTCACTATAGCAGTAAAATTTGTCATTATAACGAGAATCTGATGTGTTTCTAAGCTCCGGTGGTTAAACACCTTCTGTCACGCAGCTGGTCTGGCTTTTAGTGAAATATTGATTGGGAAATTACTAATATTAATATTAAAGATTGTCAGAAAACCCCTGTTTGTTTCCTCAGCCTGGTGTGAAAGGCTGTAACTGACCGTTTTCTGGTCAGGTTGAAAACACAGCCGGTGTGATCACGGCTCTGGTTCTGCCAGAGGAGTGATGTGATCATCATGGAGTCGCAGGAAGATGTAATTTAGTGACTGGATGACAAGAACAAATTCGACGGCTCTCTGATTAATTGTTATAAATGTCCACCCAGGCAGCGGCAGTCGCTTGGTTTATGCTGAGGGATCGGATGTTGGCCGTAAACATTATGCACACTGCTGATTTCGGTCAAAGGAGGACGTTTCGCTAACATTTCCATTTTTATTGCCGCCCATTCTGGGTTGATTCAAGCGTAAAGCAACGTCAAGTCTCAACTAATTTGTTGGCCGGCCGTTTCACATTCCAAACATTTCCTTTAGCAGCAAACTCATCTGCATAATGACACACTGGTCGAAGGGACGTCTGCTTTATTTAATTTCACACTATCCGAGTCTGAATTTTTACACATTTTGCTGAAATAACAAATATTTTACTTTGACTATAAATGACAGCGAGCTTCTTAGTTTAATGTCTGCAGTTCTGTAATCTGTCGGCAATAAATAACAAATCAAAATATCGTCTGGGGAAACGAAAGCAAGTTTTGACACCAAAAGTTACAGTTTGACATTTTAAAAGCTGCATTTATTCTACCATCTTTACTTGAAAGATATATCTGTCTGTAGGAGCCAAAGGCCGAAATGTAAATGAATGAAAAACTATAAATATTCAAGTAGTAAAAGTGACTTTTTTAAATATATTACAACTGGGAGGTTTGGCCTCTGAGCTGTTTCTTCTCAGCGACAGCCGGTGAGTCTGTCAGCGCTAAAAGCTTTTGTCCTTCATTCTGAAGACGGAACGAGGCGGACAGAGAGGACTTCCTGTCCTGAAGAAACATCCTGCAGGCTTTTCACATCGGATCCACACTGTAAAATCTAATTAGTCCACCTTACTTAAAAAAAATCAACTCAAATCAACAACATGTTAATACGTGCAAGTCGAGCTTCTTCCGTTTAAACGACTCGACTAACTTGATCATTTGAGTTGCATTAATGCTAAAAACGAGCTAATAAACGAAAGCAGCTTCATTCCTCATGAACTGACTGCACAGAGGAAGCTTTGGACGTTTTCATCTTTAACAACTTAAAATAGTTTAAAGAAAATAACTGGCTTATTTAGTTACTGTGGCCCAATGCATTGTGGGATACCTTGCTGGCCAATTCCTACTGTCACATATAAACCAAACGCCTCAACAGAATCAATTACTGAATCATATATATTTGTCCTTCCATAAAGTCCAAGTAACTTTTTAAAAGTGTTGATGAAACTGATTTAAGACGACTTACTATTTTCAATTAAATACAATGTTGTTATTTACAGTGCATGTTGATCAGATGGCCTCTCTGCAGCCCTGACACATTTCTGAGCTCTTCATACATAAAGTAAAACTCAAACATGAACCATGAAAACTCCTCCTCCTTTCCTGTAACAGACCGATTTGTGCTGAGCTCCAACTCTGATGCTTGGAAGGGAATAAATCTGACAAACCCAAACTTAACACAACTTTGTAATGATGTGAGTTTTCGCTCTTAAGCAGCAGGAATCAGAAAAAGCTCAACACAAGAAAGTCAAAGATTACAGTGAAGAACTGACATCACAAAGTTAAACGGATTCTACAGAGAAAAATAACAGCTTGAACCGTATTTAAGGTTAATATTTAGCTCTCCATTAGGGAATGTTTACGTAAAAATAGCACCTTGTTGTTGTTTTCTGTCGCATCTTTTGACATATTTCTCAGTTGAACAAGGTTAAAAAGTAAAATTTGTTTGGATTATGATATTATGCCCTTTAGGATCATCATGATCTTTTTATTCTTTGGTTCTGACTTTTTGTCATTTAGTATTTTTGTGTTCTCTTGCTTGCTTTTATCCAGTTGATTCTCTGATCTTGTTTTGTCCTTTTCAGTTCATGCTCTCGCTCCAGCTGTTTCACATCCAGTTAATCAGACTCACCGTTTCTGTGTCCCAGTAATCGCCCTCCCTCTGCTCGCTCCCTCCGGTTCACTCAGGCTGTGGCAGATCCTCCTGTTAACCTGCAGCGCTCCGATTCAAACCTGTGGGGAGATAGAGAAAAAAGTGAAAATATTCAATATTTCATTTATATACTTTTCAAAATTAATCAGATTTTTAACTATTCCCTTGACAGACCGCGTTATTTAAAATTATTCTTGAAAAGTTTGACTTTCCCTGATGAAGTCAGAATAACAGATGCTCCAGTTAATCTTAAATCATTTGTGTGGCAGCAGAGTGACAAACAAAACACAAACATTATCATAAAGGCATAAAGCATTACGTTGAGCTAACCGTAACTAGGAAATAGTAAATGTACTGCATGGTTGGTCAAGCTTTTGGTGAAATCAATAAAAATGCAGAATAAATGTGATCTTTGAAGTTTTCTTTGAAGTCCTATTAAAATCTGATTTTCATTGTGGTGAGTCGACAGAACCTTTTTGTTCTGTCTGTGATTTCAGGACGTTAGATGCTCCGTTGCAGTAAAACAGTCACAGAGATCAGCAGAGAAGAGAAGTAACTTGTTACAGGAGGAGTATTTAAAGTATTGCTACTTGATCCTCAACCCACTGAGTAAATTCCCTAAACGAAATCGTTTTAACCAAAAAATCACCAGTTTTATTCTGAAAGAAACTGATTTGGAAAACAGTTTTCACCAGTTACTCAGCTCTTGACTCGGTTTTTATCAAATAATTTCTTGGATGGATACTTTTAACTTTTACTGGAGTGAAAATACATTGAAGCAGTTTTAGGGTTTATTCTACAAACTCTGCAGGTTATTTTTATCAGAAGTGATCATACACACATTCTAGTAAAAAACCAAAATAAAAGCAGGGGAAACTCTCGCCCTTCATCCCGGACTCTGCCTGTCGTCAGGCGGCGTGAGGCTCCCCGGAGCCGTTGCTAGGCAACCGTGGCAGCATTAATATGCGCAGCGGGGAGGGAGCAGGGGATACCTCTGGCCTGCGGACGGAAAGCAACCAGGAAGGCGTCAGCGTGAGCCGACTGGTTCCTTCAGTAGCTGCCTGCCTCCGCCGCTTTCTCCTCCTCTTTGTCCTTCTCCTTTTCCTCCTCCTCCTCTTTGTCCTCCTCCTTCGCTTTCTCCTCCTCCTCCTTAAAACCAGTCAGTGTTCATCTCCTGCCAACACAAGGAGACACATCCAAGTGGAGAAAGAATCACTTTTTCGGTGTGAAACACTCAAAAGCCTCAAAATGAACCAAACATCTGAGAAAGTTTAGCTGAGAGGAAGCAGAGAAAACGCCGACAGCTTCTCCTGTTTGGAGACAAAAGAAGATGAAAACATTCACATGAAGCGGCTCGGCTCCTCTCCCACCCCCGTCTGCACATCAACTCACTATTCTTCAACTTGACATCATCCTTCCACAGACAAGAGGAGGAGAGCGGAGCGAGAGGTGGCGGCTCAGCGCTGAGGGGGGGAAAGTGACAGCGGCTGAAACTTGGCGACCAGTGAGATGAAATTTGCGGCGGAGACGCTGGAGCGCAGCAGGAGCCGCCGTGCAACCAGAGAGCCGAAGCGGGAGCGCCGGGCAGACGAGGCAGCCGACCTGGACGTGGAGGATGAGAGGGGCAGAGCTTCCCCCTAGCTGCCAGCGATGCGCTGCAGGAAGGCGCCCCCCCCCAGCATGTCCACGCTCCTCCTGATGCTCTGGAAGGTAAACACTCTGAACATCTTCATCTGGACTTCTGACACATTTTATGTTTAATGTGGGAAATTTGCATGAATCATTGAATCTTCTCTTCAAATCAAACTTTTCATTTTCATTTTACTTTTGTGTTTCTGAATAAAAACAACTCATCTCAGACTTTCCTAAAATATTACATCATTTTATGGGACGAAGCTTCAGATTTGACTTTTTGTTCAGATGGAGTTCAGAGCGATCCAGTTTCATCATGAGTGTCACTTTCCACTCAGTCCCAGAACAACGGGCAGAAAATGGGTCAAGCGGGCGATTAGTTGGAGTATTTCCTCTGCTGCTCCTCCATGAAGCAGAGGAGGAATGAGTGAGCGTCTGCTGGGTGTCATGCACGCTGGGGAGGGGCTGGGAGCTGTTTGCTTTATTTCCATTTTAAGACAATGCCAAAAGCACCTGAGCCTGTCAGAGCGGGTTAGCGTCTGCAGCTGTTCCACATGCTCGGGTTTATTCAAGTGGCAAAAGGTTTCATTCTCCGATGATCCGACCCGGGCCTCCTGAGGGGCAGAACAGGCATCCAGGTACGGTTTCATGTGCCAACATTTTCAGGTTTGACTTCCTGTCAGTCTGCTGTTTTTATTTCAAGAGCCAAATCTTTGATAGAGTATCTATATTAGTGATGGGATTTGCTTAAAATTTACTGAAAGATCTCCAATTAATTCATCACATTTTAATCGAAAATAATATATTGACAAAATGAGCAACATTTTCAATTCAGAAACCAATTCAGAAATCTGGATTATAGAAATAAACAGACATGAGTTCAACAACAATCCAAATCTGTCCTCCAACCATCATCTTTTTCAGGAAGTCCTGATCATTCGTGGAGCTTCTTTGGAAATGTGGACTGTGGAGCCTGACATTAGCGTTAGCTTCTACATGTTTAGCATTGAAATGCTATTTTAGGTTTGAATAACTTTTCTGATAAGCTAACTCCGTTTAGCACAACAATAGTCTTTTCTAGCATCCAAACAGATCAGTTTTAGAAACAGAAATGAATCCGTTGTTCTTAGCAGATGTCAGTTGTGCGTCAGATTTATGGGCGTAGCGGAAACATGTGAATACAAAGGTTCCAGTCGGAACCAGCTGCAGCCATGAGAGCAGCTTTTCACCTGATGTGATTTGTAACTTTTCTCCCTCTTCACTGTTTTTAGTTTTTTGCTGAGTGCTTGTTTAGATCGTCTTCATGCATCGGAGCACATCCAGTGCAGCACACAACAACCAGTTCAGGTTGGGGGCGTTGTTTAGTTTAGCGTCGTCCCAGGAGAGACCGTCAGAGAGCATCGATACGGGTCAGAGGAGGAAACTCAGAACTCAACGAGTTTCCCTGTCAGACAGGAGAGAAACGTGTCTGGATGTTTTGCTGCAGACGCCATGCAGGAGCATCTTTGTAATAAATCACTTAAGGACTCCATCAGGACATTTTCCCCCTAGCAGCTCATATAAATGAGTGCAAACAATAAAATCAGTAATTAAAATAACGACTGCCACTAATGACTTTTCTTCCTGCTAATTTTTCTATTATCTGAATAATCTAAGGATTCATTTTCCTGAAGGAAACACATCAGATTTTTTGTTCAAGATGTAGAATACCATAAGAAAATCAAACATGAGTGAAAATTTACAGTTTAAAGTGCAAAATGTACGTATAAACTGTTTATCCATTAAAGGAATAAATAAAATTAAACTTTTATTAATTACTGAATTATACATATAACAATGAGTTTCATAATGTCAAATATGATTAGAGTCAACAGAAATATGCTCAATTTCCTTCATGAATGCATTTTATTTACCAGTTTGTCTGGTAGAAGCTGGTGCATGTAGATATTTACCTTATCTGCAAAATTAAATGTGAATAAAACTCAATGAAGTGAAACAATTTTGGTCATCATGGATGGACAGATGGAAAAATGGATGGATGGATGATGTATTAACAGCATCTATCCATCTATCTATCCCTCCATCCTGGAGGCAGAAGCTGTTTCTGTTTGTGGTTCAGGTAACTTGATGGAAGTCAATTCTTGCATCCGAAGTGTTTTTCAGAGTCTGGCTCCGTGTTAGACGGTTTATTTTTGGTTCTCTTGATTCTGCTGCCGTTAAAAAGCCGTTGACCCGCATGAGAAGCACTTTTCTCATGAGAGGCGTTTGGATGCCAACTCTCACAAGCTGCTGCGCCTGAAGGCCGACAGCATGCAGCTAGTTTCTAACAGGGCACCCCGGGCCACGCATATCAACACACACACACACACACACACCTGTGAAATCACACAGATGAGAGCTGGCGCTCCATCACAACAGAGGAAGACAGGCTGTGGCTGCGGAGAGCAGAAATATTTGCTGTCTTTTCTCTGTCATGAAGCTTTAAAGGAACAAACATCAAGGTCAAACTTTGATCTGATCACTGAAGATAATTAAAATTCACCCATTTATCCTGAAACTGCTTTACAAACACTAACTGAAAACTTAATGCAGCTGCTGGAGGCTAAAGATTGTAAATCATACAAATATTTAGCTCCAAACTATTTTGTTTGGAACTAAATATTTTGTTTGCTAACTAAATATTAGCTGTTATCTTTGTTAACAAGCTAAATATTTAGCTGACAACATGTTGCAACTCACATTTAATTTTGTTAACAAGCCAAATACTCAGCCTGTTACGTATTTAGTGTTAAGCTAAGTAGCTTAGCAAGTATAAAGTGAATACTTGTTAATTAAATAAGTAATTAACAAGTACGTATTTATTTAAAAAGTAAATAAGCTAGCTAACTCCGTTAAAAGCTAACCGGGTTAGCTAACCAGGTTAGCTTGGAACCAGGTTAACAAGCTTGTTAACAAAACAATATTGAGTTAGCTAGCAAAATATTTTGTTGGCAAGCTAAACATTTAGCTCAAAACTGTTTAGTAACTATACAGTATATATATTTAGCTTGTAAACTAAATATGACCAAGTCAGGATGTGGGATGCTAACAGAATCATTCCAAAGGAAACTGGGTGCTGATGCTAATGCTAACGGGTGAAAACTCATACAACCGGGTTGAACAACGTTTTAAATAGCATTTACCCCAAATGAATGTATTTGTTCTTTTTTTGAGTTGTATGTTATAATCGTTACAATAAAGTGGAAAAAACCAGCAACTTAGCATTTGCTTGTTGTAAATATGCAGTTATCTGGATTTTTTAAAATATTCTAATTATTTACTCGTCACCATTCAAACCTCAAAGTCAGTCTGCATTTAAAAAGAAACAGTTGCACTCACCTAAACAGGATTTGTGTTTAACGGATTTTTTTATGCTTCTGCTCCAGATCGGTCCGAGACAAAAACTGAAGACTTTTGCGGGGAAAATGGTAAACGCTGTCTGCAGTGATGAGGAAAAGGGAACCCAAGACAAGGAAAGTAAGGAGGAGAGCATCTTGGCCATGCTGGGCATCATAGGAACTATTCTCAACCTGGTCGTCATCATCTTCGTCTACATTTACACAACACTGTAGGCCGCAAATTGCTAACCGGCTTCACCACGTCACGTCACGCTGCGCAGCCAGCCAGACTGGAGCCGGGTTCGAGGCTGGACGACGGCTTCATGCAGATCATGCTGCACCATAAACCATCCAGATGATCGGATTGTTTCTGACTGCTAATAAAAAGTGCATGAAATGAACAAGAAACGTTCAAAGTCTGCGGCTGTTTCCAGCTCCTGGACCTAAAGACCGCGTCCAGGGAAGGCGCTCATGTTTGGGAAGAGCCAGAATTTCAGTAAAGCCAACATGATTGTTTTCATCCTTCTATAATGGAACAAGTGAGACATTTCACATCAACTTCTATAAAATCTTTATTAATAATTAGTTTAATTTACACGGATTTGAGTCATTTATTGAACTGTTTATTGAGAAAACGAATTTTGAATTGAGCTGGAGCTGAAATTCATCCATGATGAATTCACCAGGCTTTGTGTTTGACAACAGCTGAAGAAAGATGAGACTGAGCTAGAGACATTTATAGGAAACAGCATGATTATCATATATTATTCAAGGTTTTTATGCATCTCTTTAACCTGTAATAGTTATCAATATTCTAATAAAATCCATCCATATACATGAAAAAACTTCTCAGGAGGACTTTTAGCTGCGGCTGTTTCACTTCATGGGCCAAATGCAGATTTTATATGGCGTGAGGTCAGAAATGTTTGAGACATATGTAAAAGACATCATCTAAAAATATAATTTCATTTCATTTTCCATTTCAAACATCACTGACTTGTAATGACTTAAAACTCGAGGTAATGACTAAGCAAACAATGAAAAATTATCTGGATATTTAAATGTACAAGTATCATTTTATTTAAAATATCATTTAAATCTTAATTTCAATCAACTTTCAAACGGAACATACTAAACTTTTATGTTGAGTTTGGAGAATTTTATTAATTTTGGGTCAATATGTGGTTTTAAAGATTTTCAGTTTTTAGGTCACAGGAACATAAAAAACAAGAGAAAAGTTCAAAATCAACTTCTAGCGACACCCAGTGGTGGAGCTGCAGATTGCAAGCAATTCATAGATAAAGCTATTTTACTCAGGACCTTAAAAATAATTATGTATTTTTGATCTGCTTAAATATCCATCAAAATATTAAACACAGAAAAAATGACACTGAGGTTTCGCCTCTGTAAATAAATCTGTTTGGTTCAGAGATTATAATCCCTTCAGCCTCCAGAAACTTTTCAAGGTTACGTTTAGGAACTGGCACTTTGTTGAGGTTAGTAAAACATTTAAAGAGAGCTTAAATGTTTTATTTTGATTTACTCCAATTTACTGCTCTTGTAACTGCAAATATTAAATATGCAGCAGTTTGAACGTTAAAACGGATCTTTGCCTGGTTTCCTAACACAGAACGTTGTTTCCTTTGCTTTCTGCTGATGATTGGATGATCATGTTAAAGTCAGAAACTTTCAGTTTTTAGATGAATTTTCTGTGAGGTTCTGCTTCCATTGATAAGCACAAACAGAGAAATGAAACCATGAAACCACAAACAGGGATCTGCTGCGTCAGACTGCAGCTGAACTTTTACACTCGGGTTTTCTTTTGCTTGGTTCTGAGTTTCTGAGCCTTTTTGTGGGTTTGTGTTGCGACTTTGACCAAAGTGCCTTCCTAAACCCAACCACAGTTTCTGCTCAAAACTTTTCAAAGTTTTTCAGCCACTAAAAAAATGAGTCAAGCCTCCAGTTTAATTTGATCAGATCCAGAACTTTAAATGAGAACCCGCTTTGAGCTGCTGATGTAATTGGGAGTAAAAAGGTAAAGACCAGTGGAGATAAACTGCTGATGGTTTTCTGCTGCATGTTTCCTGAGTCTCTGCTGCAAAACAGCTGGCTTCTGGCTGCAACTCTTTGCACTAAAGTAAGATGTTAGCAAGGAACCAAACATGATGATCCAATCCAAATAGATTGCTTTATATCCAAGCGTACTAACAGGAAGTTAAGTGGAAGAAAAAGCTTGAAGAAGCAGCATGGATAACCTCAGCCTTGAGAGGAAAGTGATGCAAACCTCAGTCAAGAGTTTATTAGAGATTCACAAGACATGGACCTCAGCTGTCACTCTTCTGTTTTTTTCCTGCCTGGTTGTTGATAAATGTGACCACAATCAGTTTTCCAAGTGAACGGTTTATGTTTCCCGTTCGCACAGAAGAAGAACGTTCCCGTCAGACAGCAGCGATCTGCTTACAGCAGCAACTAATATCGTCTCTGAATGCAGAGCTTTACTTGTTACTCATGCATCTTTTTCTGCTTCCTTCCACTTAACTTTCCATTAAAATCCTTGGATACTTCAAATTGATCACTTTGGGAGAATTTACAGCATATTTCAGTTTAATGAGTCAGACTTTTTGAATTGAATGACTGAAATAAAATAACTGTGCAATGATATTCTAATTTATTAAGATGCCCATGTATTCATTCCTTTAAAGAAACATGAAGACAACTCAACAACAAGCCAGTGTTTTCAATCAGTGCTTGAGATCCTGAACATGATCACAGGGAGAGAAGAAGAAAAACATGAAAGAATGAAAGATCTGCTGAAACCTGATCTTCCTGCTGCTGCTTCTTCACAGCCAGCTAAAAAACAGTTTAAAGAGCACATGGAAACGTCTTATGAATGTATTCATATTTATTGTACCTTTGATTCTTCATGTTCTATTTACCTTGAAATGTGAACAGTTCTTATTTCTGTTGATGTGCATCAGAACGTAATAATCTCTGTACAGGCTGACAAATAATGGAAAGATTTTTCAGTCTGCATTTCATTACAAAACAAATAAACATGTTTGATTTTTATCAGGGCATGTTAGTGTTGAGGAATGAATAATATGCATTTTTATTTTTATTTGAGATGAAAAACAAGCTGGAAGCTCTTTTGGAAACTAAGACCATGTATGATCATATCTGGGCCTGAAAGAAGACTGACTGGATGAAAAGCCAAATTTTCAGAGTTTAGAGCGTTTTTCTGGAGCAGCGAGACCAAGTTTTACGTCTCGTTGCAAATCCATCT
Organism: Xiphophorus couchianus; assembly: GCF_001444195.1. NCBI lineage: Eukaryota > Metazoa > Chordata > Actinopteri > Cyprinodontiformes > Poeciliidae > Xiphophorus > Xiphophorus couchianus. The sequence goes on from NC_040246.1 coordinate 22,860,436, forward strand.
GAAAGATGGAGAGAAAAACGTGAAAGAGCTTGAAACTAGAAGGACAGAGATGTATAAAGCACATATTGCCTTAAACAAATTCATTTTCATTCTATCTCTGTGTGATTTGTATCTTTTAAGTCAGATGCATAAAGGAGCGTCAGAACAATTTGCCACTCCAGTAGGAATGCTGTATGATGACCAACATACTGGAATAATCCTGTTTAGGCAAAGGAGACTGAAACAGCCTGACTGATATTTTCATTGGAAAAACTGTCTAAAGATATAAACAAGTTAATGAATTAAATCAATAAAACACCACAGGCCTGGTCTAAGCTGCTGTTTCACCTGAATCCTGCTGATTCAACCAACCCATTGTCTCTGCATCTCTTTCTAAATGAGCTGACACCATTTCCATGGTTTAACAAAAACGAACAGCTGCACCAGCAATTAATCCGTCTGCCACACAAACGTCTCTAAGTCAACAGGACGTGATCTGCTCATACATGACAACAGCAAGCTGTGGAGGAAAGTCAACCTGCAGCAGGAGCAGCACAGAAACGATGCAAAGGCTTCTGGGCTCCAGTTTACTCTCTTTTTCATCTCAATACATGTGTTAGAACACATGTATTGTGTTCTAACACAATACTAAATCAGATAATGAATTAGTATTATCAGATGATGAAGTTTTTACCCCAAAGATTCCCCAAACTGTGTCGAGATTTTTTTAACTGGAAGAAAATCTGGACAAATGTTTGATTGTTTAACATGTTTTATATAAAACTGCAGAATTCAAGTGAAGACAGAATAAAGGAACCAAAAGCAGTTTGAAAACTGAAGAGGAAATATGGATTGGGAAAGGAGCAGAACATTTCCTCCCTGTTGGAGCCAATCACCGCTAAGCTGGACGTGAATGAAAACCGTCAATAAAACACATCAGCACTGAGTCACAGGCTGGAATAATGTTCCAGAGAACCTCAGATTATACTTTTCACTCTGATTCTGAGTAGAACTGCAAATATTTTCAATGGAACAAATGATGTGGAAATAATGACAAGTAAGTGGATGTTTCTTCTTCTTCTTATATCTTATATATTACATAATCTAAAATAGGCTAAGTATGGTCTGCACAGATACAGGGAAACTTCCAGCAGTGACCAAGACACTAAAGACTGAACCTTTAACAAGAAGATCTATTATATAGTTGGAGAAATGTGAAGCTTCAAGTGAGAAACGCCAAAAATCAGAAGTCTAACCTTTTCAGCACCTTTCACTCAGCAGCATCGCTGACTCTGAGTCGGCCTCAGACATCAGACAGGATTTCTGCAGTAGATGTGTCCTGCATAGATTTCCTGTCACACAGCATATACATATCCATCTGGACTTTTTCACATTTATTCTTGCAGAGAAATAAATCCTGTGATCAAAAATCAGGGAGCGGCTTTGAAAGCCATGACAAATCCTGATATAAATGTAAAACTGGAGGGGAGAAAGTGTCTGGTTGGGTTTGGCTGGGACAGATTGGAAATCTTACAATGCATGGAAAATGTTTGTGTGTCATGTGATGGTGAAACCTGTCACCTCAGAGCGGCTCTTCAGATCAGAGGGTCAGAGGTCAGATCTGCAGCATCCTACCTGAGGAAAACACAGATAATTTTATGATAGTTTCTTATGAGTTATAGGTTATTGATTAGATTTGGACTCTAATCAAAATCTAATTGAATTTAGTATAGTTTACTGTCTTGTGATGTCCTCTGTTTAAGAACAAATGAATGACTTTATCTTCCTCCAGTCGCTGTGTAGCTGACTTTCCGTTGTGCTTTGGAGCCATTATTGGTTTTGAAAACTCAGCTGCTTTAACTTACTGCATGACGTCTTCAGATGTTGCTTCAGCTCTTCTTTTCCTCATGAATCCATCTGGTTTGGGAAGTGCACCAGGCCCTCTTGTGTTTCTGTTTTTATTGTATTTGAGCTGTCATCATTTGTGGTTTATTATCGTTATTCTACGTTCAGTTCATTCTGTGACGCTCACTGGGGCTGTTTAGTTTATTTCCTTTGTGTTTAGTTTCTTCTTTCTTTTATCTTTGCGGTTTGGTTTATTATCTTTGGTTGGTGTTCAGATTTATCCTCTTTTGATTTGCGGACTTTGTCTCTAAGTGCATTTGCATTCTGACTTTTATGTCACTGTTGGAGTAACGGCTTCTTCCTCTGTGTAAAATAGCTTAAACAGATTAATATAAAACCTTCGGGCGTCTGAATAATCAACCCAAAGACGAACAAACTTTTACAGATTCACAATCCTCTTCCTGATATTTTGGATGATTTCTTCAGATGTTTTATGATGTCACACAAGGAAAATTTCAGAACTTGGAAAAAAAGAGCCTATCCAGTCAGAACCGGCCCAGAACAGCTATGACCTTATGGATCCATTTGTTTTGGTTTTTATCTCAGAGGAACTACAGACAAGAGATTTTACAATCTGATATATTTGGGGAACCTTTTGCAAGGCAGAGTGGCCAAATTATCGTTACGTCGTGATGCTGAAACCTAAAAATCTGAAAATTGGAAATGAATAAAGGCTAAAGTTTTAGCCCAAGGGCGTCCACATTCATTCAACCTGGTTTCTGCAGCTTTCATTCATTCATGTTTTTCCTCTAAAATGTTTGTTTTTTAGTTGAACTTCACAGGATACAAATGGAAGAAGATATGGGCCACTTGAAAAACTATTTACTTATGAAAAAAAATCATAAATCTGATTTTCTTGAGTCTTTTTTCAATCATCTTCTGTAGATAGATACTGTATAAAAGGTGGAAAAAGATCTGAAAGGATTCATGATGGTTTCATTTTTCATATCATAAAATCCTGTTAGTTTAACATTATGTTCATTTCCAATGCTCTGACTGTGATTACTATGTTAATGTTCTTTCTGAGTCTGATCTTAAATGGCTCTATTGTTAAAACTCAAAGAACCTTTGCTGTTTTAATCCAGGCCGATCTGCCCGGATTAAGTGCGAAGCGGAAAGTCTGACAGTAAGTTGGAAGATTTGCGTCTGTGGTTCAGAGATCACGCTGCTTCCTGGCTTACTGTGCAGCACTTTTAGGATTTCCAACATGGCTCCTCCCTGAACCCCAACACAAACCCGACCTTACCGAGTCGTTAAAGAACGAGAGTGGATTTAAACTTTACTGTGAAAAAGCACAGGGAGAAACGGATGAGTGCTCTGAAACAGGGAGATCACAGTAAGCTGGTTTTTAATGGTCAGGAAAGTTGAAGCTGGCGCCATGTTGAGTCACGCTGAGCCTGCAGCTCCCAGTTATCTGTCACTGCTGTCTGAACAAAAACTGCTGGGCGGATCGATGGAGAGCAGAGCGCGGCGCTGTCTGACAAACAGCCATCAACATTCGGACCCGGCTCCCGCCTGTGTGGAAAAACAACCGACTCAAACAGAAAACCCTCCAGATTCTGTTCATCTGAACTTTTCTGCATAGAAACCTGATTTACACAGAAAGCAAGTTAAAAAAATAAAGCAACAGATTTGATCTGGTGTGAAATCAATGCTGGTATCTACAGTATGTGCACTGCTTTGCTTTTTGCTCTCATTGAGTCTGATTGGTGCCCTGAGGAGGGGAGAGGATGACTCCCTGGGAAAATGATGAAGGCCAGCTAGAGACGAGTCTAAGCAGAAAAACCCTCCTCACCAGGAGACGGTCATATTCCAGGACTGAAACACCCCAGTGCACTTCAATCAGTCCAGCTAACACACACACACACACCCCCACGCATAAACACACACACACACACACTGAAAGCACATTCAGTGTCGTTCCTGCACATCTTTGGTCCGTCCAGCTACGATCTTATTGGATGAATTTATTCGCCAGTTTTAGAAACTATAAAATAGAAAACATCTCTGTTTTACTAAAGAGACAGTATTATCTGTTTCCTATTTTATAGCACAATCAAGTAACTATGTTCCCTTCAGTTTGTTACATTCGGCTTAAAGCAGAACTTACAAACACACACAAGGGGGATCTGTCCCAGGAAAACAGGTAAGGTACACCATTTATTTTGGAAAAATAAATAAATAAATACCCAAATCACTCAATAAGAAATAAGTTGATCCTTAGCAACAATGATTTATTCAACTAGAATTACAATACTACAAAATAATAATAGTTATCTTAATAGATAGATTGATAACCCCATTCCCTCAAAAAAAATAATTATGGTTACTCGGTTTGAATCAGCACAAGACCTAATTAAGTAAATGTCCAAAATTTTCCAATCCTTTTTTCAAAGAGATTATTGTCCACAAAGCAGTTCCATATCCTCGAAAAATAAACAAAGTCCTGGAAGTATTTCCCCAACGTCCCGATCCAAAATGAAAAATCCTAACGTCCAAACCCCTCCCCAAAAAGATACGAAAAAAAAGTGGTACCACCAAAAATCCCCAAAAAGAAAAGTACCGTCCAGATCTCACCGGGAGCGTTTCTCTTTCCCCTCGGTGGCGTCCTCTCGCACTGGCGGCGTCCACTTGCACCGGGCGCCGTTTCCTGGGTGCAAACTCCGATCCAGTTCCTAAAATACCATCTGTGGCACGGGGCGATCTTTGATAGCTGTTTTTATGTCTTTCCTTTGATTTTTACTAGTTTTAAACGATCAGATAAGTCAAAACTCCCGCTGCACAGATCCCACGGTCAGCGTCTTCCTCCCCGCTTGCGCCTCTCGCGCCGACGCACACGCCCCTTTTTTAATTACCAATTCATTGCACACACACCTGAACATATCAGGATTTACCCGAAATCAGTTATAAACAGTGGAAAATTGAATACTTTTTAACAATGAAATCACAGCAACTGTTCTACACGACAGGTTGATACATTTACTTTTTAATGTATTTATTTAGGAAAAAAACAAACATAGTGGTTATGTTACAAGTTGTTATAAAAATGCTGTATATATCAAATATGACTTAAAAGAAATCTGACTTTGTCATTTAAAACCTTGAAATTGGGCCGCTGTGTCTTTAAGAACTTCCTGTTCCTTCTGAAGCTCCGCCTTCAGGAAGTCATCACAACATGGCTCCTCTATTTTACCAGCGTTACATTGAGAAGTGGCTCCTATAATGAGCTCAGTGTTTTTTGCTAATTGCTGCTGGCTAGTCTGAAGGAGTCACCAGGAAGGCGGGAGCGCAGGAAGCTTGGACACTGCGTCCTGAAGCCGGGCTAGGTCCACTCAGGGGTTTTGAACAGCTGAATGGTTGCCATGGAGATGAAAGGATTAATCAAACATGAATGAAAGAATCAAAGCAACGCTCCAGAAATAACTTTATAACATGATGCAAAACTCAAAAATCGATTTTAGATGTTGCTTCCCCTTTAATTTTCGCTACAATCTGAATTGTTTAGACCATCATTATAAAATTTGTACATTTCAGTATTTAATTCCAAAAGAACAAAATTATCATGTTGAGTAAAATTTGCACAGTAAAAAAGTTCAAAGTCTTCTCAAAGTTGCAAATATCCTTGTTTGTGCATCTTTTCCTTCCACACAACTTTCAATTAATATGCTTGGATACAGCATCTTATGAAGAGCTTCTTTGATGATAACATTTTGTAGTTTATCCTCTGTCAGAGAACTGCCAAGTCAGCAGTTTTTCCAACAACAAAACATTTCTATATCAAAATTGCTTTTTCTTCGGTCTAATTTAATATTCAAACTTTGAAAAAGTTGGAAGCCAGAATGAACAGAAATAAACGTTTGAAGTGCACCACTCACTGTGTAATAAACCTGCAGGAGGAACTTTTTTATTTGCTTCATTTGGATTTGCTTTTCAGGACATAAAGTATTTAAGAAAAACAAAAATAAGGACCAATTTTTATGCCAGTCCTGTATCTCTAACACTGCATGTAAAATAATGTTATCAGGAATAAAGAGTTATTAAAGTGGAGTTCTGGTTTCTAACAGAGGGACATTAGCAGCAGGTCTGTCCAGCTGGTCTCAAACGCCAGAGACTTTCTGGCTTTATCCGGCGGACAGACGCTGGGATTCTGTTGATTTGTCCGACATTAGGCTCAGTTGGAGCAGCAGATCTCTGCCAGCAGGACGGAACAGTCAAAGCGTTGAATGAGGAGACACTGCCCTCTGCTGGTCACTTATGAAAATATCACATACGCTTCTGGGCCCATCAGGCATAACATTATGACCACCTGCCCAGTAACAGGCTCAGACTCCAGACTCTGAGGGTGTGCTCTGGTACCTGGGACCTCTAAGAATGTCCAGTAGACTCGGTTATTGGGTTAACGTGGCAACATTTGCTCCAATTTGCTGTAGTTCTCTTTCTCTCTGCTCTGAGTCAAACCAACCAAGTTCTTTGAGAAACCTGTTCCCCTCCTGGCCTGTGGAGGCGCTGCACCAAGAACTAATGAAGGAAACGACACAAAAACCTCTGAAGACACTGAGAGCAACTTCCTTCTTCAATAAATGGAAACTAAAATGTAGGCGTCAGATTTTAGCGGTTGGAGGATTTCTCTCTAGTCTGTGGCTAAAAACCAGGATCCATTTCTCCTGCTAGCGCTAGGCTAACATGTTAGCTTTGGTTGTATTTACCCAGAATGCCCTGCGATGTAGTCCACTTCCTGCTTTTAGAGCAGTCTCCAGTCCACCTGACATTCACACATGCATTCAAACCGAACCAGAGTTCACTTCAACTGAACCCAGCCCGAGGTTTGTAGGCGGACCAGAGTTTGATTCATTCACACCTCCCCAAGCGAACCGGACTTTTTAAACAAGTGGACTGGAGTTGGACTAAACTCCAGTTTTTAAATTAACTGACATTGTCTGTTGGGTCAGATCAAGAGCCAGTTTTTGCTCCCCTGCATGACCTCTCCATGACCTCTGATTGGTTCTTTCTGACCAGTTCTGTTGCATGCTAACGCTAAACCTGCAGACTGGGAAAAGTTGCTGCATAAAACATCCAGGCTGGGATTTGAACCCTGACCCTCAGGCACCAGCTGCTCCACCTTCTACACATATAAACTATTTTGCCAGAGGAGTACAAAAAGAAATTCAGCTTATAAAGTAAATAATTGTATTTTTATTAAGGTTTAAATGTGCCCTGCTCTGATTTTAAAAGCACAGCTGGGATTTCCTCCATGACATTGCGGAACAAGTATGAGAATTAATCATCCCTGCCCTTAAACTGAGCTGCAATAAACCATAAAAAGGGTTTTTGATGTTTTATCTGCTTCTACCACATGCAGCATGAGACATGAGGTCAAACGCAACCCAAATATATTAGCTGCTGACCTCTAGCTGACACAGAAGGTAAAGCAGAACGTGGCATCAGACGAGAGAACAGTCACGGTTGGGTCATGTAACAGCAGCGTTTAAGAGCCTGGCATCAGCTCAGAATACTAAAACACGTTTACTTCAACATGTGTCCACTATAGTGCAGCTTTTATTCCTCTCACTTGTGTTAATGGAGCCTTTAATGGAGGACAGAGGTGAAACAGCAGAGATAAAAGTGTGACTTAACATCTGATCTGTATTCAGGCCTCTGCGGTCGCCGCCTCTTGGTAGGAAGTTGAGGAGGCTCATTGATATTCATGGTGGTGAGTGGCGTGTGATTTAAACAGGTAGCGCTCTGCTCAGAACAGAGTCCCGTTTATGACTCTGTCCTCGGTGATGTTAAAGTCGGGGCAGGAGGTTCGGGAGCGGCGGGAGGCTGATGGAGGAACTGATTAACCTGAGCTCAGCTTAGCACACAGAAACCCAGAGACTGACTGAAGGTTTCCATCTCTGCAGTCCATCATGTCAGTGGTTAACTGGATCATTCACCTTTAATAATAATAATTTCATCCTCAAACAGCAGAAGTAGCAAAACACAGAGGCAGTTCTAGCAGGAATGGTGCCCTGGGCGAACCTCCATGTTCCCCCATTTTTAGTTTCACACAAAAAGGCCGTTTACATGGAGATACATAATCTGAATAAACATCATCAACATCCGACTTGTGTCAAATATATGTCAGAGTATTTTCTATGAAGCAACACGTAAAGCGTCTGGCCAACAGTAACAATGCTTTTTCAACCTCAGCTTTCAGCAGCGTTTAGGTTTCAGATTAAAAGAATAAAACAGCAAAATCACTTCAGTCCAGCTGTCAAAGCTTCTCTTCTACAATGCGGTGGTAGTTCTTCATCTACTGTTGTATTCGAGTGCTGAAGATACAAAGGAGTTCATAACTATGTGTACATAGTGAACATTTAGCATAAAAAATTCATTTTGGTTTAGCAAACTATTTCTTGTGACAGGCTGCAGCACCTGCTGACATAAATGACTAACTCAGTTCTTTTCTGCAAATAATTAATAGAATGACACCCCCTGACACAGTGGTGCCCAGAGCAGCGAGCCTTTTTTCTATATCAACAACCATCAGCAAATGGTAACCAATCAGAGGCCGCCTTGCTACAGTGCACAAAACATGGAGAGTCCACTTCCTCCGACCTGACATGCAACCAAGCAGTGAACTAACGGGGGAATGACGGATAACCTTTCCTTAAATATGGGTCAAAATAAAGAAATATTGCATTTCTTATAAAGATCATTTAGCCCAGCAGAGGAGATCGATTAATTCACACGTCAAAACATCATTTACTGAGGCGACCCCCAGGTTAGCACCACTTAACGCCTCTCAGGTTGTAAATAAAAATAATGGCATGAGCCATTCAGAGGCTGCAGCGTTGCAGACGGCCATTAATAGAGACAATAAATATCAACACCAGCTGAACTATTTATGAGCCAACACATGAATGACCTTGGGATTATTCCACTCGCTCTTTCTGCTGGAGCGACAAGTCGGGTGGTGACTGGACTGAGAAATTCAGTGGAGACCTTAAGAGTCAATGTATCACTAGTGTGTGTGTGTGTGTGTGTGTGTGGGGCGGGGGGTTCACTAACATAGTGCATTATCATGTACACTTGAATTAATCATAATCATTAGTTGCAGATGTTATGACTGAAATTAAAACAGGCATTTAGTCAGGATGTTGTTAATAGAAACAAAATCCTTTATATAAATTATAAAGTGTTACAGTTTCTCTAGTTTAGAGGTAAAATAATGAAATGTTCTGTGTTTTTCTCTTTAAACTTGTGTATTAATGTATTTATTTATGATTCTCAGCAGTTAATGATCCTAATTTTAATAATATGCAGCGTTGGTTAATTCATAAATGAAACTAATACATCCTGATAGAAAACGGCTGAAATAAAAACAGACCTCAGGGTAAAGGATTACAAAATATAAACCTTTTTAGATTAAAAAAAAATATTTCCATTGATACGCAGGTCTATTATCGGCCTGCAGGGGGCGGTCTAAAGCTCTCATAATCTTGTAGTTTTCTGTGTAGGAAGCTTAAAACGACGTAAAGATAAATATTAATATTTTAATAATCATTGTTAAGAGTTATAATTTATTTAATATGTTGCTTCTATCTGTGCTGGAGTCACATTTTATGCATATTTTATTCAATTTCCATTCATTTTATTTTCATACAGTTAAAATATTCACATCCCTGTTTTGATTTTGATTTAAAATATTGTTAATTATTGGTTTGTCAAAAAAACTCACTTTGTTGATTAAGATTTACTTGTAAAAACAAAAAAATATTTTTATAGGCAGTGAAGGTGATAAAATGCAACATAAAATAACTCAAATGTTCATTTGTTTCTGTTAGTGTCAGACTATTTTGTACCAAATCTTTGCTTTAGTTCTTTGCAAATTACCACCAAATATTGGAGATAATAAAATAAAGTTGAACTTGTCTTTAGGAAATGTTGCTGACATATTCACTAATTACAGAAATATATCAATGCTTGACTTCTTTCTGTACCAATGTGCAGGATAAATATTCAGCATCTGATTCCTCTACTTTACTTTTAGCAAAATATAAATGCAACACTTTTAAAGCCAGTACAGTACTGTACATTCAGTGGTATTAGTGTGTTTTAAAGTTGTAACTTTGGTCAAGTTTTTGATTTATTATCGCAGCCTCTCTGTGACGTCCCTCACATCCTTATCCCAGAGTCCAATCTGTTTCATTTGTTGCTATCTGCCTCATTTCTGGTTATCTGGGATGAAGAAACTCTGACAAATGGCCGCTGTCTGTCTACCATCTGCGCTTGTGAGCAAATCTCACGACCTCCATGTTTATCCTTCAGCGCGCTCAGTGGAAACTAATGGCGGCCGCGTTGTTCTGGTGTGTGGAAGCAGACAGGGTTGGCGACCTTTTCAGAGGGTGATCATTTAATCAACACAGACAGCCTTTCTGAGACCACTTGCCATTTATCTGGTCTACAAGATTAGGCCCCCTGGTGCAACAACAAACTGATCGAATCATCGTCCCCGGACGGAAAGTGACAGCAAGAAAACACGGAAATCAATGCCTCAGCAGCCAGAGTTAATATCTTGGGAATTATGGAGGCATCCATCCGTTTTTCACACCTGGATCAACATGTTGACGTTCAGTACGGGAGGGAAACTGGGTCAGGCTACATTTTCTGTACAGTGTAAACTATGAAATGACTTTTATCTTGAGCATGATGAATGTTATTATACGATGCTAATCAGAGGTTTTACATGACTGTCACAGTAATTACTGGTTTTTTAAAACCAGTTTGGATTTTGGCAGTTTTCTGTCTCTATATACAGGCTCAAATATAAATATAGAGTTTAATGTGATTTAGCTGCAAGTTGCAAAGAAAACATTTCTGTTGCCCTTTAAAGGCTTCAGGCTTAAACCTATCAGAACCAGAGTTCACCTAGTCTGGTTGTTTATTTCGGTGCATAAAAGCCTCCATTTTTAATGATACTCCATGCATTTTTAATACGGCTGATGTCAGGGTCATTGTTGTAGTCCTGACCTCTGTGGCCATTGCTGCACCTTATTGTTAGCCGGCTATAAATTCACCTATAAAACCCGTCCATACCTTCACTCACTCATCAATATTTCCAACAACGCTTACATTTTATGTTCTAATAAGTTCATCACCATGATTCACTGGATAAAGTGTAATAAGATGAAGCTTTTCAATAGTTATAAAAAAATCAGAAATATGTTTAAAGTCCAGTTTGTGCCAAGAACCGATAAATTTAACTGAACTGGACGGTTTCTTATTAGAAGAGTGGTGAAATATCGCTGTCAGATTATGGATGTAACAACTTGCTTATGGAATTTTTATCCAAATATTGATAGGTTTATATGTGTACATTTAATTGGATGGGAGCGAAGGCGCCTGCATTTTAAGCTTATGCTCCCAGTTTTTGTTTTTCCAGTACAGTGAAGTAAAACGTTTCAGTGTTAAGAGGCCAAAATGAAGGTGACGTTCCTGCTGGAGGTGAAATGTGGGTCTAAACTCCTGCCTGGCTCTTTAAATGAGAAGCTCCACCAGCAGAGTCACTGAGAATAGTTTCCGCTTTGATTTATGATGCGTTATTATGAGGCTCTCAGGGGAATACGCAGCAATTAAAACCCGTCTCATTAACTGTAAACTCTCAACTCTTATATTTTCTGACTTACAGTTAAACAGTTCTTCCTCTGACTGAAGAAAACAGCTGCTTAAGTTCAGGTTATCCTGGAACACTAATAATACAATCCACAGGACAACTGCCAGCTTAATGCCAGAGTTTCATTTGTGATTCAAACAATCAGCTTAATGCTCTGGCCAAAAATCTAATGCCACCAGATGAATCTTTGGCCTGAATCTAATCATGATGGAAAACACCCTTAGTCTTATTAAAACATTCCCACTCCAACCAACAGACGCTGGGTGAATACGACTCTGCAGCAGAAGCTCCTCCATCAGTCGGCTCAGCATCCGGTGCACAAAACCCCAATTATCTGTTTTTACTGAATTTAATGGAGTCTGGAAAGAAAGTTTCTTATTTATGTCTAAATGTATTTTCCTAAAAGCAGGTAATAAACATTTTCATCTTGTGAGAACAAAATAAGCAGCCAGGATGGTGACTTTGGAGGAGCTGCACTTCACAAACTTGACCTTTATCCATTAGAGGGAAGGAGAAAACCAACGATGACCAAAACATGTAAGAAGTTCGATTTAATGTTTACTGGATGCTCTCTGGTCGAATGAAACCCAAACAGAAAAGCTACGTTCACACAGCAGCTGAACGCAACACGCAGTCTGAACGGCCCAGTTCTGACCATTTCAGAAACCCAATCTGTGCCACTTCCATGGAACTAAATCATCTCTGATTGTCTGCAAGCGTCTGCAGTCTGAATGGCCATGCAGCATTTTATCAGACTTTTGCTTTGTTAATGTGAGACGTGAAAATAATTCTGCTGCAGAAGCCAGACGGTAGATTTGGCTCAACGTGACTTTTTCCTTACATTCTTTCATCTGGGCACCATGCTTTCGTTCTCGACATCTTTAAAATCCATCCAGAGGCAGCGGCGGCCATCTTTACTGCTGTAAACAGAGCGCTGCTGCAGCCAGAGCGCCACCAGTTAACTTTACGGCCTTAATGTCCCGTCAAAATTATTTTAGTTTATTGGTTTAAGTTTGAAGTTTAGAACAGAAGGAAAACAGTGAACTCACCGACCAGATGGTCCACTGCTTCTCTGCTTCAGCTTTTTATTTTCCTGCCCTGTGTATATATTTTAAAAACTGGTTAAAGTACATCCCACAAGTGCAACAACAGCTATGGTACATTTACTTTACAAGGCCCGGACTCGCATCACTCAAAGAGCCCCATCGTAAATTCCTGGCCAAATTCATGCGACGACCCGTTTCATGCACCACTGCAGCAAACACAAGAAGTGCATATTAGAAACAGGCTGACGAGGAGGAGAGACAAGCCCAGCCAGGAGCACGCATCCATGCTCCACATATTAAATATGAATCAATTACATAAGCAGCCTCGACTCAATCATGTATCTGAACAGAAAACAAATTTTTCATCCCTTTCCCTGCGGGGTAAAAAGAGAAAATAAGAGCTCTCAGAGGAACCAGAACCTCCAGCTCCGGTCGGAGATCTGGGTGGATCAGGGCTAAACTGACTGAGACACAGCTGGATGAATAAATTAGTAATGCAGCTTGTAACAAATTCATTTACATCCATACCAGGCTCATTACCAGATTGCGTCCTAACTCATTCTCCTTTATTGGTGCTGCTGTGACTGAGACAGTATGAGCGCTAGCTGATAGCCTGGGGTGATAGATGGCGGGACGGGAACGCGGCCAGCACACGGAAAGCCGAGTCTGAAACACAAAGAGTTAGAAAGATAAATGTTTGATGCTGTAAACAGGACAGAATCTGAGTTTATAATACGCTCCTAGTTTACATTAAAGCTGCTGATCAGAAAAGAAAATATCCCAACGACACAAAAGTAAAAACTTTTTAAAAGGTTTTTGTTTCATCTCATCTAGAAAAAAATCTAGCTCAGCATTTCAGTGACAGTTGATGATATAAACAGCCAAACATGTCGGCGGCGGATTGACGGTCTGGGCTTTATATGCTGCTAACCGATGGAACCATGAATCATGAATATTTGGCCACCAGGTTGTTATTTACTTGACCCTGAAGCACGTTTGTCTTTTTCAATAGCTAAAGAGCTAAAGGACACCAGCAAGTGATGGTTTGGATTGGCCTAGTCAAAGTCTGAACTTGGATTTAGATATTTTAACAGTCTGCTGGAAAGAAGAGCAGGTCACATGTCATCCATAGTAAAGTGAAAGACTCATTAGCAGACATCACTAACAGTTTCAGTAGATTTTTTCCTCTCTTATACACAGTGGTGGAGAAAGTACTCATACAATGTACTTAAGTAAAAGTACAAATACACAGACAAAAATTTACTCAAGTAAAAGTCAAAGTACCACATTATTATTTTACTTAAGTAAAAGTAAGAAAGTACAAGCTTTTAAAACTACTTAAGTATTAAAAGTAAAAGTACTTGCTGACCATAATACCTAACGGCTTATATAATGTCATTAAGTGTACCTATCGTATTTAGTTTTAATAAATCAGTAATGTACCATTTTAATGAGCAATGCTGCAGATAAAGCATGTTTTTATTGTGTTTACCCCCTGTGACAGTTTAGATTTAGATATTTTATTCTATGCATCAGAATTCCAGGGATGACCTGCAGGGTTACATGTAATTAGGCAAAATGAGAGAAATTATTATACCTTTGAAATGTTTTATTTAATTCAAAATAAACACGTTCAAAAGAAAATTGTTTCCCTGAAAAAAGGGACTTTAAACTGACCTAACAAACATCAAGCGATTTGGAAACATCTAGTCTTTCGTCCTAACAAAACATGAACTTAACTTTTCTGCCAGCTATTTTGAGAGAACTCTTAACAGAAAGGGGCTGACAATAAACACCTTCCAGGCAGGGGGGGTACGGCTGACTCTGTGGGCGGGCATGTCCGCCAATGTCGCCGGACTCTCATTGGAACCCATATTCTAATTTATTGAATATGACTGTAACTGTTACATGGAGATTATTTTAATGGCGCTAACATTTATTCAATAACCAGGACGTGAAGGAGTTTAGCGTCAACTTATATGTAACATTCATGGCGGGAGACGTGATCACGACCGCAGTAATCACTGTTACTTGCAAGTTCATGCTAGCTTATAACAATATACAGTAATCGTATTTATTTACTGCAGTCGAGTTCAACAAAAAGCTTGCTAAGATTACATAAAACTTCACTAACACAAATTAATTTAACATCGATAGCGTTTAGCAACTTAACTTACCTCAATATGTTTTCTCAAATTTGATGGTGAATTTTTGAAAGATAGAATTTTATGCAAAGGCGGCATTGGAATCTCCAGGAAGCGTTTTTTGACCCAGTTATTTCAAAGAAATCTTTTAAATAAGGCCATGGGTGGGGCAGGTCTTCTGGAGGATGATTATCCTTGGACTCCATTCTGGGAGTTAATGATTCTGCAGGTCCTGCGTACTGTGCTGCTCTTCTTGAGGGAGGGCCTAATGGTTATTTCCCGCTTTGGATTGGTTCAGCGGACTGATTCTGCTCTCGCCATTGGATACTTTCAAACTAACGAACAAATCCAAAAACTGAAATGCGTCTTGGATGTAACGAGTAACGAAACGCTATATAGAAATGTAGTGAAGTAGAAAGTACAGATACTTACTGTTAAATGTAGTGGAGTAAAAGTAGAAAGTATCCATTATTAAATCTACTTAAGTAAAGTACAGATACACGAAAATTGTATTTAAGTACAGTAACGAAGTACTTGTACTTCGTTACTTCCCACCACTGCTTATACATCAATTTATAATTAAAAATCTTCATTTTGTTTTTATTTCTTTGCCTGATATTAAAGTGCCTGATTTGAAATGAGCAAAAAGAAGAAATGTGTAGAGGATGAGTAAATTCTTGTGATAACTTCCTGGATATTTTCATGCTTCCGTAACTTTATTGGGAACTCAGACAAGCTTTTAATTACACAACACATTTTAATCAATAGCTTTAAAAGAGGGGAGCGCTGCTGAACCTGCTGGAATGGATTTACAAAACGCAATAACACCAAGAACACAACCACTCTATACTCTGTCTCTTAGATGAATTAATTAGGGTTAAGAAAGCATGTTGTTTACTGAATCAATAGTGCAACATTTCAGCAGAATAATCATGCTGTAATTATGTGGGAATTGGATGTTATACAACCCAGGAAGAGACAGAATCAGTGAAGAGCTGATTAATATTCCAATTGGATTCCAGTAAGATGTTGAGTCGAAGCACATCATCATTTTCTTCCTTACAGTCACGATCGCCCCGGACAAACGCCACAGCCGGCTGGCTGGTGAGTGGGATCAAAGTGACAGCGCTGGAATGGCCGGCGGCCCGAAGCCAAGGTGAAAAAGCTCTCCTCAAATGGAAGCAGAAAACAACCGAGCAGAAAGGTTGAGGTGGTTCTGCTGGGAAATCAACTGGAGGAGCGAATAAGACCTCACATCAGTGACTCAGGATCTCAGGAATGAGAAACATTATGAGGAGTTTTTCTGTGCTGGAAGTTAAACTATTTTCACCTTATAATGACCAGAAAAACGATGCATTTAGCTCAAAGGGGCAACATTATGTGTTCTCAAGCCACATAGTGACAATCAAGTAATTATGTTTCCTTCAGTCGATAAAAATGCTGCATATGTCAAATATGACTTAAAAGAAATTTGGGTTTATAATTTAATGCCTCTGTCTCTTTAAAAAGCTCCTGATCTTTCTGAAGCTCCGCCTCCAAGAAGTCATCCCAAAATGTCTCCTCTATTAACCCTTTAGCAACATTTTTACCAGCGTTTCACTGAGAAGTCGCTCCTATAGTGAGCTCAGCAGTTCCAACAGATGTTTGCTAATTGCTCCTGGCTAGTCTTTAGGAGCTGAGTGGGGGAGGAGCTGTGCCTAAAAGGCGGGGCCAGGTCCACGCAGGCGTTTTGCTCAGCTCAATGGTTGCCATGAAGATTAAAGGACTTCTCAAAGCAGCGCCCTAGGTGCGTCTTTGATGAGGTGAAAACACTTTAACATGATTTAAAGCTAAAATAAATTCTGTTTTACATAAAACTGCCATTAAAACAGAAGGATCAGTCACATCTCGTCTTCATGTCTCCCATCGACGCTCTCCACTGCCCACCCGTCACTCAGCACAGAGACATAACCCTCCGCTTCCTCCTGCATGAACACCAACATGAACACACCCAGGCAGTGATCTGAATGCAAGGAAGGAGCGAGGAGGAGGAGCAGCTGTGCAGAACGGGAGGAGAAAGGTTAAGCTTTGTGCCGCTGGTGACAGCACAGCGAGGATGAACCCAGGATGGAGCCGTTTCTGTTAACAGGAACAAGGCAGGCTGGCAGCAGCCGCCGCTGACTGACAGCTCCATGTCTCCAAATGAAACACAGAGAATCCAGATTGGATCTGCAGAAACTGAGACATTTTCACCATTTCCTCATATCAAGACAACATGTTTCTGTTTTCATCAGCTGGGAGACGAGAACCTGGCCAGATTTATCAACCGACTGGACAGGGCCGCTAACTGCACCCAGCAGCTACAGGGATGGATGGTAATTGTTCGTTCCTCTGGAGGGAAGTCCAGCACTTCGCCAAAAACAGACAGCGGCTCTTCTTTCTGTCGGGACACAGAATGAGGAGACAGCAGTCCCACAAGCCGCACAATCAATATGAAAGTCTAAGTCTATGTAAGGAATACATTATACGGTTCTATCCATCAGGCTTTGGGACTAAAGCCAATGTGAAACTGGGACAAGCAGACAACCGTGGGAAAATAAGTAGCAAGAAGCGAAATTAATATTTTTATTTACACTTTTGGCCAATTAAATAAAATCATCTTTTCTCTCTTGCTAAAGCAGCTATAAGTTGTACATATATTGTGTGGTGGCACAGATCCACTAATCCACTAATCAGGGAGCTGGTTTATTTAGCGCTTTAGTTAACTTTGGAAACATTTAGCACACTTAGTTTCCCCTAAATTAATTCTTCTGGATAATTTCTAAAGCGCTAATTTACTTGACTGTTCCATAAACTTTCAGTTGAATAAAGTTAATCATCTGTGTTGAAGTTTTGGTCGTCTGTAAAGATTTCTTCAAGTACTTAGACATTTACATTTGTGCTTTTATTTTGAAGACTGTTTACACAGCAGTTCCACTTCCTCTCCTCATGTTTCTTTTTTTATAGATTTCTTTCTATTGAAATAAATTGAAATATATTTCTATTTCTTTCTATTGAATATATATTATATATTTAATTTTATAAAAAGAAATACATAATAAACAAAAATAAATAATATACTTTTAAACTATTTAACAAAATCCAGGGAGATTATTCACAAATATATTAAATAAGGTTCATAAATCAAGATTTTTTGGCTTTCTTACATTTTCTCCATCAGTGATGCAATGCAGCAAATTAGCAGTTTTAGTTTGTGACCAAACATCTGCTGTGGAAAAATCAGCAACAGAATTATCAAAAATAAAATATCTGTTCCAAAGAATCACTTCCTGGGTTCAATCTGTGCAGAGAAAATGGAGTTTGACCCTCTAAAGGTGAAACACGCCACATCACTGTCACAGACATGTTAGATGTTAGCACTTTAGTTTCTGCTAATGTCATGTAGCTCTTTAGTGTTGGCATAACTAATGTTAATGTTTAGGGCTTTAGAGTTGGTGCAACTAGCTTTTTAGTTAGCGGTGCCCTCCACTGCACATTATAGTTGGATGGCTCATGCCTCCATCTTTCATCAGTGGCTAAAATGGCAGCTGGGTTGATGGCGTGTCCAGGGTTCACTCTGAGTCTTGAGAAAGGCATCAGAACCTCTGTGACCTTGAGCAAGTGGTTGGATAAAACGACAGAAATGAAGAGCTTCAGATGAGAACGGGAGCCATTGACCTGCAGAGAGGAGATGATGCTGATAACTGGAGAGAGATGGAAGCTGACAACATGCTGGATATTTTCACATGAGAGGCTTTTTGGCTCTTGGCATCCATCTCCTTCGTTCTCCTGTCCTCCTTTTGTCCCAGCGCCTCCTCGCCTGAAGCCGGCTGATTCTGCAGCCTTTTACTTTACAAAGCCAGTCTAACAGACAGATGGCTGAAACTGTTTCTTCCTTCTATTGGAAACAAAACCAGAAAAACTCAGAGATAAAGGAAACTAGAACTGCACTAAGTGTTGTAATGTGAATACAATGTTAACCATCATTAGATGACTAGAGACCAAACACACACAAACACTACAAGCTGAAATATTAAATAAATAAACCACAAGAATACTGACCAAATCTGTACATTATTTTTCTGTCTCTAACATGGTGAATTATATCCAAAGTCTCAATGATATTTTCACTGGTTTCCATGTAATCGACCAAAAACCCAAACTCTGTTCCTCCAAACCTCGGTCTGGGTTCTGTTGAAGTGAACTCTGGCTCGGTTTGAATGTGAACGCCAAGTAGAACGGAGACCGCTCCAAAAACAGGAAGCGGATTACAGTGCAGGGCATTCTGGGTAAATGCAACCAAAGCTACAGTGCTAGCCTAGCGCTAGCAGCAGAAATGACTAATAGTTTTTAGTCAAAGACTAAAGAGAAATCCTCCAACCACTAAAATCTGACGCCTCCATTTTGTTTCCATCTGGTGAAGAAGGAAGTTGCTCTCAGCGTCTTCAGAGGTTTTTGTGTCGTTTCCTTCAGTGGTTCTTGGTGCAGCGCCCCCACAGGCCAGGAGGGGAACAGGTTGGTTTGGGTCAGAGCAGAGAAGAAGAACCGCAGCAGCTGGAGACGAAACAAATGTTACCAATCGAACCGAGTCTACCGGACTACCAGGTGGGAAAACAAACTTATTAAACTGTGTCTGTTTCCGGTTTGGTATGTAAAGTGAGTCTAATGGTTGCTATGGAGACCTGGAGTTCTCCAGCTGGGGGCTTTGGAGACTTTTTTTAGCCTTCTCTAACATCAAGACTAATATGGGTCAATATTCAGCTTGGAGGTCGCTCTGCCATGTCATGTTTATATTTATTCATTAAGCCCTTGAGAACCAAACAGACATTCCTATAAACTCCAAGGAAAATAAAACAATATTTTTTCCGTGTTTGATTTTGCGCCTGTGATAAAGGATGGATTTCACCAGGGCTGTCAGCAGATTTGTCTGCGTCTGGTTGCCATCCACCTGGGCCAGCGGCGCCTCGGGTGAATCTCCATCAGTGATCATCTCCTGTCACTACAGACAGTCAGGCGGCGGCGCCCTGTGGCCTGCAGAGTCACGGTTAAACGCAGCGCACTTTTCTTCTGGCTGGCATGTCGCCCAGCAGGGTGGCAGCCTGCCGTGTCATCCAGCCATTAATACAAACACTGAGCAGTGTGTCGCTCTGTGTGTGTATGTGTGTGTGTGAAATGAACCAAACCTTGTGCAATAGTGTGTTTAATTATTAGTTTCCCTAAATTTAAAGCCACAGAGGCTGCAGCCATCGGTCTGAGGAAGAGCGCTTCTGAAAGTCATTTCTACTTAAAGCAGATGAGTTGAGAGCATTGAATATGATTAATAACCCAAACAGACATTTGTTAAATTAATCAGGCGATCATAGATGTAGATTTTGAAGAAGCAGCTCATTTCCATCCAGTTAGGATGAGTGAGATCCAAACGTCTGTTTCACATGCTGATGATCGCTGCAGAGAAATTTACAGCAGAGTCCAGGATCTTTTCATCCGATGATGTAACCATGTCAACCCATCACAAGGCTGCTCTGGTGCCCCTGATTGGTCCTCTACCTGCCTTATCACCTGAGGGAATATGACTCACCAGACCTCCATTAAGAAACTGTCATATCGCTGTCTGGATTCGGTTCATCACTGACCGCTGCAGCAGGAATCAGCTCCAGTGTTCGTCTCCATGAGGGAGCAGAAACAGAAGAGGCTTTTAGCAGGGATAACCTTGATGCTGTTGCTTTAGTGAGCTGAATATTCCTCCGTGTTTCTTGGCTGCAGCTAATATTATTTTATGTTAATCAACTGAGAGCTGTAATGTTTGCCAGAGATTAAAACGTAAAAGGCTCTTTAAATCACAGTACGCCGCTCTGCAGAGTGCATGGTGATGTTAAAACCTCAGGTTGTTTCTGATTGCTGCCACACCTGTTCTCAATCATCCAACACTCAGAGTGTATTCACACCTGATCCGTTTGGTCCTCTTTAAACAGACCAGAGTTCATTTCCACATTGGTCCAGACCTTTTCTCAAAAAATACTCAAACAACCAACCAACCAAACCCAGAACTACTTTCTGAAGCATCTCAGTGAATACAGAACGACCTCCAGCCGAACCAGCTACAGGATACTAATATTTGTTCTGATTTTTTGAGCCACTGTAGCTGGGCATGATGGTAAGAATGAGTCCTTCAGTAGCTGCATTTCCATCAACCATAGTAAAATATGGTTAATATATAATATGGTTTTTTATTTTAAAAATTTAATAAAAGGTTTTTGCGTTTGGTGTCATGGTTTCTCAGCTGTACTGGAATAGATGCATTTTGCAGAACTGCAATAGAAACACTTTTTGCATCATACGAGTCATGTAATCAACAGTCAGATGTTTCTACTGGAGGAAACCATGAAGAAGAGGACAGGAAGTGGTAGGAGGATGCTGATTGTTTTTGATTTTTCAGACATTGTGCAGCTGGTTTCTCCATCTCACAGTTCATAAAAAGCTGCATCATTCCAACGTGTTGAATTGATCGCTCTTCTGGAAAATCAACTACTACAATTTATCCAAAGCTCTGTTTCCAAGTAGGCGGGGCTTGTCATTCCAACACCTGAATAAGACGCCGGCGTTTCCTCTGATTGGCTGATAGATGATGAGTGTTAGCACCATGGCTGAATCTGAATATATCTGCTTTAACTGTTTACGTCCCTCACTGATGTTTAATGATTGTGTTTCTCAAATCCATGTAGAAATGTAGAGGGTCAGTTTAGGGACTTTGGTAAAACTCAGTTTTATCAAGCTGATAAGATATAAATTCTCAAAGGTTCCCATTCTGCATCAGGACAAAGCAAAGTGCTTGGTCGATGTCTAACAGAAAAAAATTGATCTCAGCAGAAAAGAGCCCAAAGCCTGTCTGCTTCATCACAGAACCACTCAGCCAGCCGTTTCCTCCTGGCTGCTTTTTAGGAACCGTGGAGTTGAATGAACACTATATGACCAAATTAAATAGATTTTACATATGATGAGTCATATTCCCTATAAATAAAACTTTAGGCGCTGGTCATTTGGATCTTTAACACAAACAATAAGAACCAAGGAGCAGCTGGGAGCCATTTTGAGTTTATATCTTGTGTTTCAAACAGACCAGCTCCTCCTTTGCTGCTCTGCTGAGTGAGACTGAGAACAGGCACAAGGGGAGAGGCGTGACAGAGCGCATTGCATTGCTTATTTGACCCTTCATGCAAACATCCTGCAGCCAGCAACAAGCAAGACTTCATTTGAAGTTACTGGTTTGGTAAAAAGACAGTCAGCAGCATTTGGCTCATTTTTCTGAAGACAAAAACAAAACAAAAAAAATACAGAAAAAAGAGAAAAACTCTAATCCTCAATCTGTCCCACCCTGCAAAGATTAAGTCACATGTGCTATTGTGTTTATTTCACAAGACATCCAAGATCTCGTTTGTAGAGATAAACACTCTTGTTGCATGAAAGAAAACTAAAATCTATGCTGAAGTAAACAGGAGAAGAATCAGTTTAACACGGTTTGTTTCCTCACTTCCTGCATTCGTCTGATCTGAACCAGCAGGACTCAGGATGAACCCCTGAGGAACTCCACATGTAAGTGGAGCTGCAGCAGAAGAATCTGGACAGAGACAGCCGAGAGTGAAGCATGAACCTCAGACCTGTGGGAGATCTGTGCCTGAAGAGCAGGAACAGAAAGTAAAAGATGGAGGTAGAAGAGCAGGTCTGCCAAACCAACAGACTGTGAAAAGACATCAGCAGTTTCAGCCTCTGATATACAACCAGCACCGTTTTACATCCCAGATACTTTAGATCCCATTATTTACAGAGCTCGACTTCGATCCCAGCTAAAAGCATTTTTTTTGTTTATGCTGCTTCATGGTTCAGGGAAGTGAAGCAGATCAGAGATCAGAGAAAGGTTTTATAGCACATCTGAAAAGGCTGGTTTTAATCTGAAGTAAACCAGGAAATAATCCAAATAAAAACTCAAACCCCCGAGGATCACGGCAGGCTCAGCTTTATGTGAATTATTAAACATATTTAATTTTTAGGTTAAGAAGAACGTGTGTGTTCATGTCTCTGTTGCAGAGCGGCAGGTCTCAGCACGGCTCCTCTAAAACTGTAAAAACATCAGACTCTGGTTAAATTTGACTGAAACAACTGAAAGAGAATTAAATGCTGCATACAAAAATATAATGTCTATTTTTAATTTGTTAGGTTATAAAAGTTTAAGACATACTAAAAAAACCAATTTGTCAGACTGCAGAGGATCAGATGATACGTTTTCCCCTCTCCACTCTTTAAAGCAGGTTTGCATTTGCTCCATTGTTCAGGCGTCTTTGTGTCAGAATATTATGCAAATCCTCCTCAGTCCGTCGCTCTGAGCTCTGGCTGCTCAGCACTGACTGGACTCACAAAGATGATAAAACTCAGCAAGAAATTCATGTAATTCTTTTTACAACAGATTTATCTAAACAGTAACTGCACATAAATAACTTACCCCAACGAGCAAAATAAAAAAAAAAAGATAACGACCCAGTTTTACTGACCATAAAAACTTAACGTGACTCAGAAATCTCCCTTTGTTGGCTAACAGGCACCATTTAGCAGATCTGAACACATTTCTGTCATGACTGGCAGTGATGGATGTGTCTGAAGAACAAAAGGAACCTGCAGCCAGTCGGACTCCCAGGATTCATCTGGACTCCCCTGTGGAGGACATATTGGATCTCAACAGGAGCTTTCTGACTAAATAAAGTCTGAGTAAATAATTAACGTCTGCAGAAACAAAGACAAGGATCTCAGGGTTGCTTCTGAATGTGACAGAGCTGAAATGGATCAGTTTATGCTGTGGTTGTTGTGCAGAAGATCCGATTCAGAGTTTCTTCTTCTCTACTGGACAGAAAAAGGAAAATATCTGCTGAAACCTGAAGAAAGAACAACGTTTCAGCGACTCTACAGGCCCTAAAAACAGGTTAGAAGTGATCAGATCTAAAAGTGAGACAGGAATAACATTGTTTCACCCCCCCCTCCCCCCACACACACACCCCACCCTGCCCACACACACACGATTCATTTCAACGTAGTCAGCGGAGCATCAATTATGAATCACCTGCCTTCTTCACTATGCATCAGTTGAGGCAAAGCAAACAAAGACTTTATTCTATATTGAGTGCATGAAACTGAGAAATGACCTAAAAATACTTGAAGTGTGAATGTGTGTGCTGTGCATGATGTGTTTGTGAGCTGAAGTGTTATTGCTGCAGCAGAAAGTCAGAAAATCAAACTCATGATTTCATGTTCACCTGGTGCTTTCCTCAGTGATGTTTTACTTTTAATCATCTTTTACTGTTAAATATTACAGAAGCATATTGCATTCACCAAAGAAAAAAGAATCATTTTATCTCACAATTGTGAGAACCGGTGTCTGTGTTTAGTAATTTGGTGAATGCAATGCACGTCTGTAAAATATAAATCTTTGCAAAAGTTTCTTTATTTCTGAGCTGCCATATTTTATTTGGACCTGATTTTACTCATATTTCCTCCTCAATGACCTGACCTGATTAAGGATCTTTAGTTTCTCTGTAACGCCTCCAATCGTTTCACTCATGTTGCATCATTAATCCATCTAATTTCTAATACTGTCGGTAACTTCACGCTGCTGCCAATAAGTGACTGCAGACGGAGGGAATGGAGGCCAAATGTTCCTCCATCATGAAGAAATCCCCAAACATCAGATTCAGGTCACAGCGGAGCATGAAGTCCAAACTGATCACGCTTCAGATCAAACAGCTTCTGACTCAGTGGCCATCAGTTGCTGCTCCTGGGTTCAACATGTTGCCTCCTCTGCACCTAACACAGACTCAACTCACTCCATCATGTTTATTATGGGAATTACTCCAGAAGCATGTTCTGAGGTCAGACACTGATGTTGGACAACAAGGTCTCCCTCTCAGTCGCTGTCCATATCTGTTCCAAACTCCCTGATCCGTGTCCTTCTGGACCTGCTGCAGTCATGTTGGTCCAAACCTACAGAGTCTGGACCAGAAAGTTCTACAAAAAGTCTTAAAATGCAGAAATATTAAAAGTCACGTTTGTAACAAAGAAGCAAAGTCCGACTCCTGAAAGCCCGGCTCACATTGTGCTCTTCCATCCACCAAACTTTACATGTGAAACTCAGCTGAGCCAAGCTGCACCACTTGGTCAGGGGAACCGCTTCCTGAAGCCGGTTCTGATCCAGTCTGGAGAACGTTGGGTTTGTAGCTGTTGACTCTGCAGAGCCTGGAGGTTTGTCACTTCTGGCTGAGCTGCAGTTCTTCCCAATAACTTCAACAGTACAGCACATTGGCATATTGAAATTTAATAAGCAGCTTTAGAATAAAACAGGCTGTTTACTTTAACTAGATTTATCTCCTCCCTTCCTTCATCAGTGGAGCGTGAAGATGTGAGAGTCTTGTTACTTTCATCCTTTCTCCTGACTGATTTTCCTCTTCAGACTTTAATCTCCATGAGAAAATTTTTTGTTTTGTTTTGTCAGTTCATATTAGCAGACAGAATTCCCAATCTGCTCCAACAGGAAGCAGTTAAATCCTGGATTAGTGGAGAAAGAGGAAGTGGAAACGATGGGAAGTGCTTCACTCTGGATCCGGTGTGTGCACGCTCAGCAGAAAGGGAAAACCGTGGGCCGTGGGACAAACTGCTGATCTGGGGAAAACTCTTTATCCTCCTGTGTCACCAGGTCTGCAGACCAAAAACCTCTGGACCCAGAAGTTTACATACTTCTGGGTTCACTGCCTGAAGTTAAACCAGACCAAACCTCTCTTGTCTTAGGCCATTACCAACAAATCAGCAAAATTATTTATGTTTGCTAAAAGCTACAATAACAACATTTTTATTTATTAATGTCATCAGGATCAAAAGTTTACATGCAGTTTTCATGCAGAGGTTAACTCAAACTCCACCTCTCAAAAACTCACAGGAGTAACCAGCAGACCTCAGGGGCAAAGCGACATTTTACTTCCAGGCGGCTCCAAAATATGAAACACAAGCCAGATGCTGCCTTCAGAGAAAACTTTGATCCAACTGTTTGTCTCCTTCCAGTCAGTCATCACGAACAACCAAACACAGTTCAGCCGTTACATCACTTCCTGGTCCATCTGCTCTGTTTGTCCATCGACTGCGTCAAATTATCCTTCTGCCTCAAACGGGTCCAGACCAGAAACACAACGACCAATGAAAATAATGTAACCCAAAATAAAATCAGAGAACGATTAATTGATCAAAAGGAAATATTTTACAATCTAAGAACCATCAACTGAGACTCTAATCAACCTTTGACCTCCAGCTGTCCTGGTAAATAAAACAGACGTGGCTCCTTTAAAACCGCCACACTGACAGCTAACTGAAGATTTGCTCATCAAAAACCATTTTCACACAAGATCATTTAACTATGTATTGAATATTTACGGAGGATTTGCATAATTAGCCTGCAGCCTTTAGTTCATTAGGAAGAGAGAATAAAATAATTACTGAGAGCAAATAAGGTCTAGTGTTCAGTAAAATATGAAGTAATGTTGTGAGGAGTCTATTGGTGAATATAGAAGTGTAAAGAAGAGACCTGAAGGAGCCGACATATCCTGACTCACCTGCCTCTCTTTGTCCTCTCCAGGGTGTTTGGACAAATCCGTCCCCAGGCGTCCAAACTCCATTTATAGTTCCTGGGACAGATGGAGAGAGAGGAATGGTTCAGAGGTTTGAGTTGGTGTTTTATGATGGTTTAGATGTAAAACTAAATTATTAAATGTTTATGAAAACTATTATTTATTTAGTTCTATTATTTATATTTATTAAAATGTATTTTATTTCTACAGATGGAAGCTGTAAGATGGTAAACTCACCTGTGACTGAACAGTTTAGTCCTTCAGTCATAAGTGTATAGTCAAATCATACATTAAGAGAAATTTCAAGAGCAATTGGACACAGGAGATAATGCTAAATTTGATTATATCCAAAAGAAAGCTGGGGAATTTAAAAAATGTATTAGAATAAAGAAATGATTTATTATATGAAGTATGAGATTTGGTCACAAGATTAAAAAACACTTAAAATATTCATCAGATATTCTACAGGTTGATGTGTTCACTGAGGACAAATGGAAAAAATACAGTATATTTCCAAATACACACGAGACATTAATTAGAAATTTAAATAGAATAAAAGTAAATTGGAAGTGGAGGAATTGCTTCAGAGCTCATCTGGGGACGCAGTTTTTCCAGAGTTTTTAGTTCTTTAGATATTTTGGAAACGACCTGGTAGCATCATAGCACCTGCCGAACTCTAATATAGAAGGTGGCGCTAATGCACCTTAAAGTTGTTTGCCAACCGCCATAAAAATTACAAGAAGAATATTAGAGGGTTTTTTGGTCCTGTTAGACGATTTGTCCTGAATTGTCCAGAAAACTGAGCCAATTGGACCAATAAACCTTCTGCTTCCTCCTCTGGCCCATCTGTCGCCTCCCCTGTGAGTCCAGCTACAGGCTGCCTGGTTACAGTCAGGAAAATGTGTCAAACCACTGAAAGAAAGATTTAACACATGCAGGAGGCGTAGGAGAGGAAGACAGAACAGATCCGGTTCCTTTAAACGGGTCGAAGCGATCCAGAAAAACTGTTACTGCTCTTTTGAATTGGACCTCATGAACGTCTGCATGGCGGCAGCAGCAGCGGCGCTGCCAGGGGAACCGCTGCTGACCATGGAGCTTTGGTCCACTGAAGTCATTCTGAAGAAAATTAATAGGTTGGTATTTTCATTTTATTTTATTTTTTATTTGTGAAAAAGCTGCTGCTGGAAAACAATAAATTTTAATGTTTTATTTCACACATGTTGATTAGAGGAATATGGATGAATTATGAGAAACCAGAGAGAGAAAGAGAGAGAGGAGGACTCACACCTCCTCTGTTATGATGTGACAGCCTTCCTCGTCCTCCTCCTCCTCCCCCTCCTCCTCCTCCTCCTCCTCCTCTTCCTCCTCCTCCGTGTCTCTCCCACATCTCTCCATCACTCCGTGTGCTTCGCCTCTCCTCCTCTTCCTCGGGGTTTCCTCCTCAGACCCAGCACCATGTTTCTGACGCGAGGTCGGTCGGTGTGTTTTCGGACCGGCTGGATGCTGTGAGCGGCAGGAAGCGGAGCCATACTCTCATCCTTCACTGAGTGCCTTTGTTCGGAGCAGCAGAACCACAGCAGCAGCAGCAGCAGCAGCATGGATCTGTCCTTCATGGCCGCGCAGGTCGGTGGCTGTTCTGAACTTTCCTTTAATTAGTCGGCTCTCTGATTGAATGGGTGTGGCTGGTCAGCAGGTCAGAGCGCGCGCACTTTACCAGCCTTCCGGTTTTCATCCTGCTCAGCTCAGACGGAAACAGTTCGTCTATTAATAACACCGGTATTATTTTTGCTATTTTTATAATATTGAGAGCAGATTCCTCTGAAAGTTCATCAGGTTTCTGTTCGCTTCGGTCCAGACAAAATATTTCTGAGGAGCAACAGCGTTTTAATACTGTCTAATGTTCCTGTTTCTTCTTCTGAGGGGGTAATTAGGCTAAATCATATCACCGTAATTGGTGCGAAAATAATAATTCCTGTTTTGTATAATAATGCTATTCATGTTGCATCTCGTTTGGAGGAAGATGAGGAGCTTCTGCTGTGCTGACGTTTCTAAACCACCGTGTCGGTTTGTTTCCTTTCATGAAATCCCTCAGAAAGTGTCAGAGGAAACTGTTTTTTTTTCAGTTTGATTCCCCTTCTTCACCTGTTGCTGCACACTGTCAGTCAGCTGGCCCAAATAAAGTCCCTCCATGTTTCCTCTTTTGTTTACATGAAAAGCAGATATGGATGTTCAGAAATATTTAGTTGAGAAAAACAAACTTTAATGATGCAGAAACTAGAGCACCTTCCATCTGAATGGAAGGTGCTTAATTTTGCAGCTGCATAATTTTGCAGTTTTTCCTTTGTCAGAACTGCAGCTCTCAATAACTCTGGTAGAAATTCACCAAATAATCGATCCATGTTTGCTTTGTTTTGCTACATAAATCTTTGAAAACATTATTCTGGTTTGTCTTCTGCAGGTTTTGTTTTAGCATTTAAAGTTTAATTGAAGCCACAGAGACTCATTCATTTAGCTCAGACACAGAGAAAAGCTGAAATATGTCCAAACATGCAGGCAGCTACAACTACAGGCTGACTACCAGAGCAGATAGCTTCACTAATTACGCAATGAAAAATATTCTACAGTTACAACTACTACAAAATTATTGAGAATTTAATTTAATCTCTTTGTTAAAATCAAAATATCAAAGGTTTGAGATATTAAACTTTTAAAATTCAATATCTTGAACCTGATTTGTCTGCCTCTCCTACCGGG
Source organism: Xiphophorus couchianus (assembly GCF_001444195.1). Lineage (NCBI taxonomy): Eukaryota > Metazoa > Chordata > Actinopteri > Cyprinodontiformes > Poeciliidae > Xiphophorus > Xiphophorus couchianus. Next base: position 22,889,594 of record NC_040246.1, read on the forward strand.
TCGTTTCTGTTTTCAGGTTTGTTTCCATTAGTGCCTGGTTTCATCCTCCGTCCTGCCAGCGGTTTGCTTCGCTCCAGACTTTCTCCATGCAGCTATTAAGGAGCTCATTGCATTATGTTTTTCTGCTCAGGGCTTTTCTGAAGGGCCACACGCTCAGAAATCTTTCCTTAAATCAAGGCCGTCTAAATGGAAATGCATCGGGGCGTGGGCTCATCTGAGAACAGAGATGTTCTGCTGGAAGCAGGAAGGAGAGCTGGGTAAACACTCTGCTTCCTGCACGAAGGACAGAGACTCTCATGAAAACTTTGAGAAACATTTGAACAAATATAACTTTCAGTCATGTTCTCTTGGATAATTTAAACAGAAACAGGTGAATCTGAAACCTGCAGGCAACCAAAACAAGATGGAGGTGATAATCAATCATGACTGATTATTTGTTTTCCACGAAGAACTAAAGGAAACAAACAGACTCTTCTGCAGATATAGTTGCTCTTGAATTGAAAATCAACAAAACATTGTAACTTTTTGACAGTTAGAAAGGAGAAAAGTTTTAAATACTGAAAAATAAAGACTTGCAGAGTCAGGAAGGCAGCAGGACATGGAGCTGGTGGGAAGAGAATAAACAAAACAGAACCAGGAGCTTAAATACTGAACCAGGATGGAGTCTGACAGGAACCACACCGCAAATATCTCAGTACACTTGGAATAAGATAAAACTAACTTACAGGAAACTTTTCAGCAAGAAATGGGAGCTTTTCTAAAGTCAATAATCCCTTAATACTGACTAACAAGTTCTAGTTTCACTGGGAGATTATTTCACCTACAACATGGCAAAATGTTTTGGTACAAGTGAAATAATCTTCCAGTGGAACTTTGTCATTTTGAGAGAGCCAGACTTTTAGAGAATAACAGGAAGGCTATAAGTCTATACAGATGATTAAAGGACATCCTCTTATAACACACTTCTTAACATTCTTACAGATGGATCAAAATCAGAGCAAAGAGCATCATTTCTTTCATTTCATGTTATTTTTTAAAGGATCATAGTTTATTCACTAATTTTACACAGAAGGAATTTAAAGATGATATTAAATTACAACATAATATTATATTTAGCTGCAAACAGAACCACAGTGTAGGTGCTCAACAAACTGAAGCATTTATTATTGCAACCCAAACAGCTGATTAAATGCTGACTGGTAGCAGAGGAAGCTGTTTGTTTTTTACCTCTGGATGAACTTAAACACACAAATATTATTATTTTCCTCCCATAGCTCTGCAGTTTTCAAAAATGAGGCATCGGGTTTACTGAAGGTCCAAACTGCTTCACAGCTGGTCGCTGCTGCGGCTCATTAAAGATGAAACCTCAGTGGCCAAAAGCAGAAGAGTTCAAAACCAGTTCAGCTTCCCTTACCTGGAGGTGAGCGCCTCCTTTCCTGTTTGGTTTAAATGTTAAAGACTCGGCTGGCTCTGCTCTGCTCCTCTTCTCTGTTTTAAGAGCCACTTCTGAAAAATCATTCTGATTTTATGCACAGGAGGTTTCTGACTCTAGAAGCGTGATTGTATGTTTCCCCTGAATATAACGCAGAAATCAAACCGATCTATAAGCTTCAGATCCCTGCAGTCTGACGACATGCAGAGGTTTCCTCTCTGACATGAAATCAGACTAAATCTGATGTCTTCCTTCAGTCTTTCCACATATTGTTCCTGTTCTGTGATGTGAACCGTCTTTCCTGCATTATGATGCTGCCACCGCCATGCAGCTGTTCTCAGGCTGCTAGCTTCTCTCTTCTTCCTCATTATAGCCAAATATTTCAAACTTAGCCTCATCAAACCACAGGACGAGTCGGTAAACAGATTTTATACGGTTCTTTGGGAGTTCTGGCCTCTTCCTGTCTGATTGGCTTTTCTGCTCATTTTAGTCTAAAACCCTTTTTGCTGATTAATCTTCTGTTCATCTCTGGACACAGAACTGAACTGGATGGTTTGATTGTTGGACATTTCTGGTTAAACTTGAATATAATTGTTTAGATGAACAGAAGCTTCAGGTTTTCTGCAGCTTTTCTCCTCCTGGTATCTTTGCTGATTCCTCTGGATTTTGCCACACAAGGACAGTTTGAGGGATTACCTTGAAATTTAGCTAAAGGTGCATTTTTCTCAGATTTAGTAAGAAAAGAAAAGTTTTCAACTTTATCATGAATAAAACACATATTGTTGAATTTCCCAGCAGTTTCTAATTTTGTAATAATTTCCTGGTAGATTTCTGGTTTGGATATTCAGTTTTCAGCTGAATCCTTGGTGGTTTCTTAGTTTAGGATTTTTTTTCTGCTCATTTCATTTTGTTTCTGTATCTGTTCACCTGATCTTGATGCCTATTTGATTTGTTTACATCACAATGAAAAAAAAAACAATCAAAAAAGCCAAAAATCAAAATTCAGAGATGAGAAATGACGACTTTAACTGGAGGATGTTTCCTTCCTGGCGGCCCAGAAAATTTCACAGCTTTTTTGACATTGAAATAATTTCTTTGCTGAGGGGTTTTATGCCCAGACGTCACTTTAAAAAAAGAGTTTCTGCCTTAACTTCTTTTATTGATTTTCTTCCTGCTAGTAATGAAGAACCAGATCATTGCTGCTGTGGTTTACTCCAGCTTCTAGTACATTTAAATCTATTTGAAATGAAAATCTCTTTTCTGAAAATAATCATGCAGTTAAAGTTGGGAGCATGCATCATGTGCGTCCTGCTGCAGACCAAAGCTGACTGTTGTTTGGCTCTTTTATCACAGAAACCTGGGGAAATACTGTTTGTACAATATGTTTGTGTAATAATTTTCCTTTGGTATTAATGCCTCAGTAGTTAAAAATAAAAGACGTCATTCATTAGGCTGTAAGCTGCGCTGTGAAACGAGGCCTGATGGGTGACAGTCACTGCGGATGCTCAGCTGAACCCAACAAGGCAAATTATTCTTTACCTTTCAATTAGACTTCATCCTCTGGGGATGAAGACTTTAATGTTTCTGTTCTGTCTGCTGTCTTTTGTAAAGCTGCTTGACCTCTGAGTGTATGCTGAAATCAGATGGATGCAGAAATGGTAGAAACAGAAACAGGAGACAAACCGTCACCGGATCTGAGTCCAGCAGAGAAGCTTTAGGATTTGGTGAAACGGGATTTTAACTCTAAATTTAATCTGAGGTTAACATTTCATCCTCAGCAGCTTCCACGCATTAAAGCTTCGACTCACGATCTATTTATCAAAACCGTAAAATAAATGGCTCTGTGAGCTTCTGTTATCTCTGTGTAAAGTGCAGAGCCGTTGACTGGATGGAGACGGGAGCTTCGTGTTTCAGACCTAGTGGAGATTAACTCTGGTGTGTTCTGGACAGGACTCGTTTCCATTCTGGGTTCCTGCCAGACTCAGCCTGGCGGTGTTTCCTGTCCAGATCAGGCTGCCTGGCAGCTCTGGACGTCTGCTTGTTTCTCACACAATGTGAGACATCCATCAGCATCTTGTCGCTTCCAGTCATGTGAAGAAATCAGGACACTCCATTACATATTCAGAACTTTCTGAGAAAATGTTCACATAATACATATTTTTTAAATTACAGTTAAACACCCAAACTATTTATTTCATTACGTAAATGACCAGAAACTTCTGTATTGTAAGATGAAAAGGTTCCTTTGGATCCATGTCTTGGTCCAGTTGGTGGACTTACTGCCGTGTTTCGGATCATCGTCCTGTTACAGGACCCAGTTCTGGTTCTGATTTTATTTTTACAGATGGTTTCTCACCTTCTCTCTGATTCCCAGCAGACAGTGAGGTTCTGCAGACCCAACCATGACACTTCCACTTCCATGCTTCAATGCTAACTCCTGGAAGGCAGTCTGTGGTCGGGGCCCGATGTGTCCTCTGTTCTGGTGTCCAAATAATCCAAATAATTCAGGTTTAGGCTAAACAGCCTAAACCTGTTTTTAGGTTTGTGCATTTCTTCTGGGGTCAAAGAAAGCAGACAAGAGTAAATGGAGGATTATGGAGGTGATGCTTGTCTCCATCTGAACTTCCAGCTAACTTTGGGAACCCTGAGGGGGAACTGGCAAGACCACTTTGTGTTTTCTACTTTGATGCCAAGTTTCATCTTGAAACAGAAAGTCCTTGAGGGCCGGTGCCAGCTGAGTAGATGATTAAAGGTAGTGAGACACAGAGACAGGCTGCAGGCTCAATAAGATTTGTTTGTGCACCACTGCCGCCTCGTATGAAGGCAGAATACAGAAAAGCGAGTTCAGTAGTTCACAAATGAGATTATTTTCTCGCTAAGCAGTCTTTCTGAAAGATCAGCCGGGCTAAAGCCTAAATCATGACCGCCTTTGTTCTCGGCTGCAGAAAAATATTGAATTACATAATCACATTATCTTCTCACAATGTGTTTATGCCTCGACTGACCCCTTTAAAGACCTCCTGGTCCCGGTAATTGGAGGTTATTTGAAGAGAGCAATAATGGAGCTGCAGCCTTTTCATCTTTAGGAGTTCATTTCCCCTCAGGCCAGCGTTCGCTACAAACATCTTTTTATGAAAGCTGTTGTCTTGACAAACTTAACATCCACCCTGATTTTCAAGTCGTCTTCCTCTTTTATGACCCTGAAGAGCTTCAGGCTGAGAAAATATCCGTGTATGCCAAAGGAGAGCGAGATCGTCACTGAAAAGGCAGAGAACAACCCTGAAAGTGACTGAAGAGGAAAACATGCAGCCGTTGTTGTTCTGCTGCTTCACTTCATGACCAGTTACAAACTGGATCCCAGTGCTCCCAGTCCGTGCTTGGCCTTCCATTCAGTCCCGTGTTTTTAAATTCCCAAACAGACGATGGAGCGTCTGCTAATGAAAGTTTTCCCGCTTCGTTTCGTCTGAATCCGTCTGGGGATAAATGAGTCGGTTTCTTCTGAAAATAACCAGCAGGTTTCCCGTCTGCGCGTTGATCCGGGCCTCAGAGCCGCTCTGCCTCCAGGAACGGGTCGTGTTAGGCTTCCTGTTTCACGTCGCTACTGAAACGTCCGGTTCACCATCGCTCTGTTGGAATGCTTCATTTTTTAATGTCTTCTAACACAATACTTCACCATGTAGGGTTCAGAGGTCATGGACGTCCAGCTTGACCTTTACAACCTGAAGTCCTTTCATGTTGCTGTCCTTCATAATTCTTGAATGATTTGCTTGTTGAGTCGTAGCGTTGAGGAACCTGATGGGCTGAACATGCAGGCAGAACCGTCTGAACTGGGATTCAAACCCAACAGTGAGCAGCTGACGCCTGCAGGCTGCTGCTTTTACTCAACTAGACGTTTTTTAAAGGGCAGAATTTTAATAATTCATTTTATTTGTTGTTTTGTTTATTTATTTTGGATACTTCAAACAAGTTCTAGGGTTAAATGTTTGTTAGAAATTAAAGTTTATGGAGAGTTATAGAGATTGTACTTGTATTATTACACCATTATATTACTTGAAAATGGTCTGAAAACATAATCATTTATCTCAGTAACCTTTGAACTGATTTATTGTTAAAACTTTGAAACAGTTTGTGAAACCTTTAAACTGAAAACTTCTCTGGATTTTCTCCTACAGTCGATGGAAATCTGCCAGGATTTGCTCGCGGTTCATTTGTCTCTGATTCAGGATAACTGACCAGCAGCAGCAGAGTCCAGTTAATGGACCGGAACAGAAACCCTCAGTTTCTCTGCTCTGTGAATTTGGTGGTCAGATTTCTCTGCCAATCTTTTGCACCTCAGTGACTTCGTGTTGCACAAAGTCCTGCGATGATTGAAACGGAGAGCAGAGGAGGAAAGTATGAAGCAGTAACATCTGCTGCAGTCTGCACCATGTTCCTTGTTACACTGGCATTAATATCTGAATTATGCATAATGATGTGTATAATTTATTATTGACTCATTGAGAGATGATTTTCAGATTTTCTGAAGCTGTTAGTGATCAGATCCTGGAGGTTAGAGGAGCAGAGAGTTGAACCTGTCAGGCTGCAGGTGATTCTGAAGACGCCGTCGTTGATCTTCATCATATTTCCTGACGCCCTCCATGATTACTGATGAACAAGTCGGCAGATCCAGGCTGTTGTTAGACTCTTCCTCCGCTTTCAACATTTCTACGACCTGCAATGTCAGAAATCATTTGTTGTAGATCATAAATTTAAACATGCTGTCCATTTTATATATTGTTTTATTTCAGTGTAACTTCTTTGTCTTTTGATTGACTCCTGGAGAAAATCCTGCTTTTACAGTCTCAGCGTGACGTTGGGTTTGATGATCAGGACGGTTCCCAAAGCAGATCAGACAGACGCTTTCCCTCTGATTCCACTTATTTATTACTGGATTTATTTTCAGGGAGCTGATGCTGTGCAGCACTGCACTGCAAAAACACAAAATCTTACCAAGTATTATTGTCTAGTTTCTACAGCAAATATGCCAAAGACTAAAGAGAAAAATCTGACGCCTCCATCTTGTTTCCATCTGGTGAAGAAGGAAGTTGCTCTCAGCGTCTTCAGAGGTTTTTGTGTCGTTTCCTTCAGTGGTTCTTGGTGCAGCGCCCCCACAGGCCAGGAGGGGAACAGGTTGGTTTGACTCAGAACCACAGCAGCTGGAGGTGGAGCGGGTGATGAAGTTCTGGTTCCAGTAGAACCGGGTCGACCGGACCATCAGGAGGAAAACTCTATTGTTCTCTAATGAACCTGTGAGGTTTTCACAGAACAGCTGAATTTCTGCTCAGATTAAATTACACCTCTAATTCTGAAGCCAGTCGGTTCCACAGGATTTTATTCAGGGGTGTCAGGGTAAAGCGAGGTCAACACTTTGCCACACTTTTAAGATTTTGTGAAACCTTTAAACTATTCCTATTTTTGCACGGCAACATGAAGCAGTCTGTCTCATAGTAAATTTCTGCCACTTTCACCTGAAAAAGCTTTGAAATATTCGATCTTCCTGCTGGACGGATCCCAGCAGAACCGCCACCCTAATGCTCCCTCTTCAGCGCCGCTCTCTCCTCTCTGTCTGTAGTTCTGCTTCTTTCCACCATCAGATTTATAGAAGCTGTTATTTTTCCAACAGGCTGCAGCTTTTTATGATATTGAACTCAAGACAAATCAGAATGTTCCTCTCATTTCAGGCGCATGCAACTTTAATGCTCATCTGATGAATCAGGCACTTACAGTTGAGTCAGTTACATTACGTATGGAAATCATTGGGAATGGCTGCTGTTATGCATGAGTGGAAGAGGAGTACAGCAGCTTTGATTTTCTTTTTCTACATCTTTAATTTTTTACGATGGCACTCGGAGTTGTGAATCAGTTCACAAGTTGGATTTCAGAGTCCTGCTTGCAGAAGTTATTACGGGTCGAACCGTTGATGTTGCTCTGAGCTTCCCTGAGTAAAGCTTCTCTATAGAAGATTTTAAAACCTTTCAATTGTTTGATTGTTTCTTTCACTGCAAACAGACTCTGTGATGGGATTATGTGTTATTAAACATGATGTTATTATGCTGGCTGCATATTTCGGGGCCTGTTTGTAAGAATTGCATAACCCTGCAGCATTTGTTGCTGGAATCTGTTTAACCAGCCAGGTAATGCAAACACATTCATACTCCATTCTAATTTTGAGACAATTTCTCTTCATTAGATTTGAGTTCTGTTTGGCTGCAGCAGAAAAAGCTTCTTGAATAAAATCTGCTTGCCGTAATATGAGGCTGACAGTCTCAGCGATCCATTTATTCATATCACAGACTGATGGACAGAAGGCGTGGGGTAATAAACATGAGCCTCGTGTTTTCCTTCTAAATAATCTGTGCACAGATTGGCTGTTTTTGCATTTTGTCACATTTTCTGTAAGCGGCTGTTGGTCCAAACGGTGGCTAACGCTAACACACGGTGATGTCAGCGTCCATCCAGAGGGACTGGCTGCTGGACGCTTCCTGAGATCTGTGCTCTAACTAGGCCAACATGACACATGTGTGACAAATTCATGACACCGACCCGACCGGCCTCGTCCTGCAGGGGAAACACACACAGCCTGAGACAGCGAGCGCTGGAGCGGCCGGCCCACCGATTTATCCTCACAGCTGCTGACCAGCTCAAGGTTCTTCACTGAGTCGGTTAAAAAGTTCTGGATGGATTTCAAAGAGTTCACACCTCCTGAACCGTGAAACTACAAACATCCATCTGAAGTGTAGCTGGGCCTTGTCTTCATAAACTGCCTAACTAATCAGAGTCCAGCCAACTCTGGAGGAGCTGCAGAAACTTCAGCTCAGGTTGATAAGACAAATAAAAGAATCCAGATTTAACCATGCACACCAGGAAGCAATTAAATCATCAGCTGATCAGTGTTAATTCATGGTCACCATGGCAACAACACTGAAAAAGCGAAGAAACGCTATTTCATGGAGGCAGACGTTGATGTGAAGGAGAGAGTCGACAAAATATTATTTTTGGTAGCCATAGAGACGGCGCAACAAATAAACGTTGCAGACTGCCATCGGTACTTTAGGAGGCGTCTGGCACGCTGGGGTTAAAGGTCATAACACTGCTGCGTTCTGGGGTCAGGACCCGACTCCTGATGGGGGAGCCACCGCCCCCTGCAGGTCATAGAGGAGGAGTGCATCAGATCAGGCCTGAAAACGTTTGAACTTCCTTCCTGATTCTTATATTTGCAAAATCTTCAAACAGATTTTGGAAGTTTGCTGGAAGATTTAAAATTCTGCAGCGAAACGCAAAGAGGTTTCACTGCAGTATTTATATTTATGTTAAGTTAAATTATTTAATATGAAGTGTCCTTATTAAAGCTTTTGCTCATCAGCAGAAGCATAAATAACTCGGCTGTTTTGAATGATTATGATTAAAGTTTGATTATGGATGGAAATTAAACATGTGAGGAATTATGTTGCAGTTTGTCTTCAGTTCCTGATCTGCCAGGTTCCTGTGTCTCCTCCTCGTTTGCTGAGGGATCAGACTTTCTCCCAACAAGCTTGTTGTTTATAGATCCCAACCTGTGGTTGGAAGGTTTCAGGTTTTGTGCTTCTGCTGCGTTTTGAAATGAAACTCCTGGATTTTATGGCGAACTGGTGAGAAGAAATGGTTCAAATAAGGACAAAACCCCCAGAAAAGGAGCAAATACTTTTCCACAGAACCGTATTTCCATCACAGCAGCTTCCTGTCGGGTATAAATTGAATCCATGTTTAAGTTCCTGTCATCCTCTCAGTTTCTGTTTCCCCCGATCTCGTCGTTTTTCTGTCTAATGGCTGCTGGCTGCCACCGGAGCTCTCCTGGGCCCCCGTGATTAATTATCTCCCCTGGTCGTTGTGAGGAGTCCTGCAGGCGCGTCTCACTTTCATTTGCTTACACTAATCCTGGGGCTTTTCAATTACAGCTGCTACAGTTTCTCCTTCATTCCAGAGGAAGCGTTCAGGAGGCAGGGCATGAATCAATATGATGAGAAAATCAATGTGGTTCATTATCAACATGTCATGAATAAATGCAGGAATCCTTGATGGCTGTTTCTGTGTTATTATCAAAACTGACCTTATTTAATAAGTCAGCTCTTCTTAATGTGAGGATTAAATATTGTATAAAAGTCAGATTTATTTGGTCACACGCCATCAGATCATTTGCTGAGCCTGTTTAGGATTTTCTATTGTAAGAAAACTAAACAAATAAGACAAACATTCAAAGATATCTCAACTATTTGGTAACCAAAAACCCAATAACAAACATTACTTTTTACTTTTAAAGATCAAAGATTGCGTTATTATTTCCATATTTCCATGCATCTGATAATCAGAAAAATTTGACTTTCTTAAATAAAATAGTATTTCAGATTCTGGTCCATTCGATAATAAAAACAGGAAAAAGTTTCACTGATATTTTTCCCAGATGGAAGTTTGTGCTCATTAAATAAAATCCTTATTAAGGGTTTTTGCAGGCAGTCATGAGAGCATGTTGTGTAAATATGCAACGACTGACTTTGCAAGTTGCTGTGGTGGTTGAAAATTATAATTAGGAATGCAAATATTAATATAACCACAGGAGGAAACCTGATGCTGAGGAAGGCAGTAATTAATGGGACATGATATTAAGAGAAGAGCAGCAGATGAATGAAAATCACAATCTGCTTCCAGAACATCTTTGGTTTGTGAGAACAATTTTCTAAAGACGCTAAACAGAGAAATGTCTGATGATTAAGAAATATGACTGAGGAGAAGAAGACCTGGAGAAAACTCAAGAGCAGACATGATAAAGTCCTGAACGGATCCACTCTGAACAGATCCACTCTGAACGGATCCACTCCACTCTGAACGGATCCACTCTGAACAGATCCACTCTGAACGGATCCACTCCACTCTGAACGGATCCACTCTGAACGGATCCACTCCACTCTGAACGGATCCACTCTGAACAGATCCACTCTGAACGGATCCACTCCACTCTGAACGGATCCACTCTGAACAGATCCACTCTGAACAGATCCACTCTGAACGGATCCACTCCACTCTGAACGGATCCACTCTGAACGGATCCACTCCACTCTGAACGGATCCACTCTGAACAGATCCACTCTGAACAGATCCACTCTGAACGGATCCACTCCACTCTGAACGGATCCACTCCACTCTGAACGGATCCACTCTGAACGGATCCACTCCACTCTGAACGGATCTGGAGTTCATGGAGAATCGTGATTTCTGGTGTTTCTGTTCATGTGATATTAATGCTGTAATATCAATTTAAATGACATTTTTCTTCCTCTTCTATCATCAGTGGTGAGCGCTCGTCCACAAACTAGCTAATAATAAAGCTAATTTTTTAATTAGTGCTTTATTTAACTATAAAACCGTTTAGCACTCTTAGCTTCCCTTAAATGTATTTTCCCATCTAAATTTTAATAATTTATGGAGGTTTTATAAACTTTTATTTGAATAAAGTTCAACATTTGTGTTGAAGTTTTGTTTATTGACAGACATTTAAATTCATGCTCTTATTTTGAAGTGAAGACTATTCACCCAGTAGAGAAATAAACATAAATACAATATTTAAGAACATTATAGAAGATGTAATTTATAATGTCAAAATGAAACTGGTTCTCCAGGGTTGTGGTATTTTAAGGGCAGATATCATTTGGACTGACGTTAGCTTCTGCTAACAGTGTGTTGTGAAGCGCTTTAGCATTAGCGTAATGTTGATGACGAGCGCTTTAGCATTAGCGTAATGTTGATGACGAGCGTTTTAGCATTAGCGTAATGTTGATGACGAGCGCTTTAGGATTAGCGTAATGTTGATGACGAGCGTTTTAGGATTAGCGTAATGTTGATGACGAGCGCTTTAGCATTAGCGTAATGTTGATGACGAGCGCTTTAGGATTAGCGTAATGTTGATGACGAGCGCTTTAGCATTAGCGTAATGTTGATGACGAGCGTTTTAGCATTAGCGTAATGTTGATGACGAGCGTTTTAGCATTAGCGTAATGTTGATGACGAGCGCTTTAGCATTAGCGTAATGTTGATGACGAGCGTTTTAGCATTAGCGTAATGTTGATGACGAGCGTTTTAGCATTAGCGTAATGTTGATGACGAGCGCTTTAGGATTAGCGTAATGTTGATGACGAGCGTTTTAGCATTAGCGTAATGTTGATGACGAGCGTTTTAGCATTAGCGTAATGTTGATGACGAGCGTTTTAGCATTAGCGTAATGTTGATGACGAGCGTTTTAGCATTAGCGTAATGTTGATGACGAGCGCTTTAGCATTAGCGTAATGTTGATGACGAGCGTTTTAGCATTAGCGTAATGTTGATGACGAGCGTTTTAGCATTAGCGTAATGTTGATGACGAGCGCTTTAGGATTAGCGTAATGTTGATGACGAGCGTTTTAGCATTAGCGTAATGTTGATGACGAGCGTTTTAGCATTAGCGTAATGTTGATGACGAGCGTTTTAGCATTAGCGTAATGTTGATGACGAGCGTTTTAGGATTAGCGTAATGTTGATGACGAGCGCTTTAGCATTAGCGTAATGTTGATGACGAGCGCTTTAGGATTAGCGTAATGTTGATGACGAGCGCTTTAGCATTAGCATAATGTTGATGACGAGCGTTTTAGCATTAGCGTAATGTTGATGACGAGCGTTTTAGCATTAGCGTAATGTTGATGACGAGCGTTTTAGCATTAGCGTAATGTTGATGACGAGCGTTTTAGCATTAGCGTAATGTTGATGACGAGCGTTTTAGCATTAGCGTAATGATGATGACGAGCGTTTTAGCATTAGCGTAATGATGATGAAGAGCGTTTTAGCATTAGTGCAGCTAACATGTTAGCTCGCGGTTCCCAGCGCAGGATTCCTCCACATGTCTGAGCTTCTGTCTCTAAAGCATCATAAAAATCATCAGTCAGTGAAAATCCTCTCATCTGCTCTGGTTTCCCAGCATGCAGAGCAGGAATCTCAAATCAGATTCCAGTTTTGTCTTTACGTCACTTCAGAACCTCCATTAGATCACAGCTGAACTGAACCTGCATGTGTCATGGAACCGAACCGAGGCCGAGCTTCAGGTCAGGAACTGATGCTGAACGGATCGGAGGTTTTTACTGGAGTTAAACTGAACGTACAGTAAATAAAACCTTTAAGCTGCTGGAGAACTGGAGCAGCAGCGAGGCTTGGCTACTGGTTCTGCTTTCAATCCGTCCTGCTGCTTTTCATGTTGGATGTTTGGAACTCTCTTTAAATCTTCATGATCATTCTTAGAAGCAGGAATTCAGGTCAGCTTTGCTGCATAATCCAAATCCTCACCTGAGTGTGGAACAGAAGGAAGGAGTGAGCAGCTGAACCGGCGCTGAAGTCCAAACGACCAGGAGGACGGAGACAAACACGGACCGGCAGAACCATCAGGCTGGATGAAGAACATGGAGCCACAGAGCGCTCCATGTTCGGGTCTCTGGACGGAGACAGGAACAAAGAGCGGCCTGTGTGAACCGTTTAGTAGCTTTCTGAATCAGAAAACAAACTTTAATATTCTCCATGATTAACTGAAACAACAATAGAATATATTATTAGCCAAATTATCAACCTCCACATTCAGCATTTCAAATGGTTAAGATGACCAAATATAGCTGCATTTTACCCTCCATGTTTTTAAGAAGACCTTTCCATCGTCCTCTCCGCTCTGACCATGAGTCACAATAATGAGACAGGAAATAACTTCAGGTCCAGGTTCAGTCCAGAGAGAAACATGAACCGGAGTTATTGCTCATTCGTGTTATTAGAAAAGTATAATAAGTTTTTCTCCGTCACACCAAACTTCTGCTGCTCTGACAGATTGATCGAGGCGTCAGGAGAAAATCACTCAGGCTGGTCTTGTTCTATTGAGTAATAAGATTTATTTAAAAATGCTGCTGGCCGCTGAGACTGGAGGAAAATCAATGGAGCCGTAAATCTGCCTGGTAACCAGAAGCTTCAACACCTCAGACTGAGAGAAAAGATTTACGACACGAGGAGTTCAACCTTCAACCTCTGCTCACTGAAAGGCCAACTCTGTTGTTTTCCTCATTATCTTCTTTTTTAATGGTTTAGATTCTGTTTATCTGCTTTGCTGGTCTGTGAAGCCAGTAGATGAAGCTTTATGTTATGAATGTGGCCATTTTCTTAGGGTCGACGCTGAAGTGACTGATGGAGGTTTGGGACATGAACGTTTCATCGCTGCGTCTGCATCACAACAGACAAACTTTGCTGAAGTTCAGGGAGACATTTGGGAATCTGTTGTAAACATCCAGCTGCTCTGCTGGAGAGAAAACTGAAGCTAAATCTCATTACCGTCGGTACCGGAGCAGGAAGTGAAGCCACGCAGGTTTCTGCTCTCTGTGGCCACATTAAAGCGTCAGCCAATCAGCAGAGAGCACACTGCTACCAGCTGGCGCCGCTAAAGCTAATCACTGTTGGGTCAAAGCAATGCAGAACACAACAGAACCACTGAGTTCTGGATCGCTGAGACTTCTGCCTTTTCTGTTCGCCTCATGTCATAAAACATTTTAATCCAATTAAAACTGCATAAATATTATCTACATCTGGTCAGAGGAGGAGGCATTTACTTTTTTTAATGACTTTTAGGATAATTTTAACTTTTACTTGAGTAATATTTCTGGATTTTCTACCCACTGAATGAAAACAAACATGTTTTAAGCAAAAATTCACCAGACACAACATGAAATGACTGATCATTTGTACTCAATACTCAGCAGACGTTTTACCTACAGTAAGTAATTTAGTCATTTCCTGGACGTTACTTTCTACTTTTACTTGAGTAAAAATATGTTGAAGTATTTCTACTCGTAATGAGTTTAGGTGTTTAGTCCTCTGCCTGTAGACAGGACGCAGCAGGCCGTCTTTCCCTTTTCTTCCACTTGTTGCCCCGGCAACATCTGCGTACAGGAAACGTTTCCCACCAGGACTTCCTCTAAATGTTCTCCAGTAAATTCACTTTCACACAATCTGGTCTCCAGAAATATCAAAGCTGAACAATCAAATATTTATTTAGGTTTTGGGTTTGTTCTCATCCCAGAATCGGCCCAGTTTTATTCAGAGCACATCCCCCCTGCAGACGGCTCTCTGTGGACGACGAGTTACTAATAAATTAAACATAAATATGAAGAATGGAGACACGGCTGAAAGCATCAGCTGTCTGACGGGGTAAGAACCCCGAGGAGAGGCTCGTTGTTACCGCTCTGCTCATCGTCTCTGAGCAGATTGAAATGTAAGAATCAGATCGGCTCCATCCATCAGGCAGATTGATTTATGCTGCAGTGAATAAATATGTTGTTATAAAACAGTTTGAAGATCAGCTGCAGTCTGAGACCCTGAAGGCTGAAAAGTTTAAATGAGTGAGTTCTGAAGCTACTGATTGATTTTTACATTGATGTCTTGATTGAAGAAGATGAAGCTGTATGCTTTTTTTTTTTCAACGGGGGCCTTGGCCCCCCGGCTCCCCCACTGGGGGGCGCCACTGCCCAGGTTGTCCCAAATTGTTTAAAAGTTCATTTTAGTGAATGTAAATTTCTGATCTCATTTAATCTCATCCATAAATCTGTAACTGTGCGTGGTTCAGTTGGTAATCAAGGTATTCTAATCAGGAACTGATCATTTCCCATGATGCTTTGCTGCAGTTTGAAGTCGTCGATCTGAGCTGCCTGCTGTAAATTCAGTTTCTCGATACTCTGAAGCAATAAAATAAGGAGCTTTATTTTATTTTTAACATATTTTTAAGATTCAGGCTGAGTTTGAACATCTTGAGCGTCAGAAAGGTTTTGATTTCGTTGCTGTATTTTCAGTTTGATGTCTTTACTGCCGGCGCTGCGGATCCCCGCTGACCTTGAACGTTGCGTGTCTGTGTGTGTAAGAGGCAGAAATGTTGTGACATGGTGAACTAATCAGCACTTCCTGAGCCTGAGTGAGGAGCCGAGCTACTTCCTGTCTGCCTCCATCAGGCTCATCAGAGCAGCAGCTTTCTCTTCATCTGTAACATCGGAATATTTTCTAACCATAAAACTTTCCTAGAATACAAACTTTTCATCAGCTTTAATTAGAACAACTAAAAATAAAAGGTTAAAGTGAATGACAATATGTCTAATAAATAAGTTTCCCTGTTTGCTTTGAACACCTGAATTAAAATAAATGAATAACCAGATATATTGGGAATCATCTCTAAATTAATTTTTATTTGAGTTAGGGGAAATGAGAGGTTTGTCTCTTCCTTCATTTCTTTAGAAGCTCATTAAAGTTTAAATCTCAGTTTTACTGAAACTTTAGTTTCCAGGCTTGATAATCAGAGTTTTAGGTTTTTTATTCTCGATTTGTCACATTAAAAAATAATTTTAAAAGTTTTTTGTTTTTTTTTAGAGCCAGGATCAAATTCAACCCAGAATACTTTTAAAACTGATAAATAATTATTTCCAGTATGCTCATATAAAATATGAAGAGAAGGAAAAAACAGCCAAGCCAGATTTAGAAATAAAAAATTTACGTCTTTTTCAGCAGTAAATGTTTTTAAGTTTAATTTTCTACAGCAAATTGAAATAGTTCAGGATTAAATTTGGGGATTAAATTAGATTTTTACTCACCAGTTTCTGTTTGTCTGATATAAGTTAAGCTCCTTTTCTTTAAAGGCCTGTTTATATTTATAACAGGGTAAATAAATATGATATAGATTATTTTTCTAAACAGTATAAAGCAACTTTTTGTTGTTTTTGGGTGATAAATTAAATATTAAATTAACAACACAAAACAAACTGTAAAACCTGAAGGACACAGAAAGATGAAACCTTGTTTCTTTACTCCAACATGTTTTCTTCTTCTCACCTGGATGTCAGGGTTTCGGCTGGTTGCTCAGTTTTCCATAAATCCTCTCTGTTCTGTCGTCTTTCTGTGCAACAGGAAATCTGTTTCATCCCTCCGTCGTTTCATCGGAGCTTTAACTGGATAATGAAAACAAGAAGCTGTTGAGTTTTACCTGCTGGCTGCATGATGGACGTCTGTTTAAAGTGATACATAAATGAGAAAATAATTCAGACACACGGTTAAAGATTAGATTGGAAGAAATCTCCAGGAGTGTAAAGTTTAAGTGATGAGCTCAGACCCGGTTCTGAGCAGAACATCAGAACCTGGTTCTGCTCTGCTGCTTCTGAGTGAAAATCTCAGAGGAAACATTTTTCATTTCTTTCTCCATCAGATGTTTTACATCCTGCTTGGCTGAAATTACTTTCTGTTTTCCTTTCACACTTCAGCGCTCGCATCACAAACAGCATTTTGATTAATTGAAGTGAGCGACCGTCCATGGCTGAAGAAATCAGGCCGTTCCAAAGTGAAAACGGTTATTTAGAAGAGACCATGACAACATAGAGAGATGTTCTACCAAAGAAAAGGTTTGGTAAACCTCTAACTTATTATTAATGCTAGAAGCGTTAAGTGAGTGAAGGTGGAGAAAAACGTCATCCGGCTGTCAGCTGGTTGCTGATTGGTGCGGCCGGTTCCTCCTCCTCCATCCCTGCACTCAGTGCCAGATGGTCCATCAGATCTGGCCTGTTTGCTGATCTAAGAGCTACAAACACAGTGATGTAAACAGGCTCACCTGGCTGGAGGTGTTCCTGCTCCGCAGCTTCTCCACTCCTGGTTTCTGTCTGTCCGGTCCTGCAGGCGAAACAATCCCCAGTAAAACCGTCTCTGCTGAGTAAACAGCTACTTCCTGTTAAAAGTCTGCTTAACCTTTTGTGGTTTTCATTTTGGGCTCAGAATGAATTATCAGTGTTACACAAACTATCTGTGTTTCCATTACAAACTTTGCCAATTTTCTGCTAAGGCGCGAAAAAAGCCTGAGCGGCTTTGAGAGGCAGCGCTAACAGATCATCTTCAATAAAAGCTATGTGGAAAAATCAAACTTAGTTTGATTTATTTTACTGGTTCTGCTGTGTTTCATAAAGACTTTGCCTAAAATCTAATCAAGTTGAATCTTTTTGTGCCTCCAGATCCCAGTCATGACTGGGGCCTTCATGGACTCCTCACCCAACGACGACTACAGCGGCGAGCATTCGCTCTTCAACTCTTCGGCGAGCGTCAACGCGGCGGCCTCGGCCGCCTCGGTGCACGGCCAGCCGGACGAGCAGCAGTCCATGTCCAGCGATGCCATCTGGCTGTGGATCGCCATCATTGCCACTATAGGGAACATCGTGGTGGTGGGCGTCGTCTACGCCTGCACCTTCTGATAGACGAGCTGCACCAACTCTGCAGTCATCCAGACGGTTTTTATGTGTGGAAACATAACGAGGCTCTGCAGAACCAACATCCTCCATGTCTGAACTGACCTTCCTCTGCTTCTCACCGGGTTTGTTTAGCTGTTTTAGATCCGCTGACGTTCCAGAGGTCTGATTCGTGACAGTGATGTGTTGACTTCCAGCTTTCTTCGTTGAACAGGAAGGCTGGTTTTTCTCAACGAGTCTCTTTAGCTGAAGATGTTTATGATTAAGAAGATGGTTATTAACTTTATGTTTCTTTGTCCTGTTAGTTATTTTACTTAAATGTATTTTGTGTGTTTTTTCCTGAACAGCAGCTTTCTAGTCACTAGAAAAAGATTAAATTTTGTCCAAATTCTGGTTAAATCTTAAGCATCCATGAAACAACCAGAACCCCGTGGAAACGGGTCTGGACTAACCCAGAACCCCGTGGAAACGGGTCTGGACTAACCCAGTGTTTCTCCAGGAGGACGAGATGCTGGACACTGAATGAGCTTCCAGTCGGCGCTGAGCTGCTGCTCCACATTTCAGAACCTAAAGCTGTTCTGATGGCCCGGTCGACCCGGTTCTATAGGAACCAAAACTCCAGCATCTGCTCCTCCTCCAGCTGCTATGGTTCTGTTTGGCGTTCACATATGAATTTGAACCGAACCAGAGTTCCCTTTAACCCAACCAGACCGAGGCTTGGAGGACCAGAGGTCAGAGGTCGATTAGCGTTCAGACCTCTCCAACCGGACTGGACTTTCTACGTAAACGGACTGCAGTCGGGTTAAAGTGGACTGAACCGGGCTGGAAGGAGCCCAGGCTTGGAACTCAAGCTGATCCAGAACCTTCTGGTGGTTCTGGACTCCTGCGAACATCACTGGGTTCTGGAGGCTGAGCCGACAGGATCCAGCCGATCAGGGCAGCAGGAAGGTCATGTTTCCATGTCAACAGAACTGGATCCAGCAGCAGGGCGACCAGCTGATTTCTAACACTTCTGACCGAGAGGAGAGAAAAATACCAACTAAAAACCCAACAGAACATGTTTGTTCACTGCCAGCTGAAATACTGAAGCATCCGTCACTTTACAGCCACGAGCATCCATAAATAAGAATATTTCACTACGGTTTTTAGTTAAGATTTGCAGTTTTAGGTGAAAAATAATTAGAAGCACAAGTCAAACTAAAATCTTTGAAACTAATTTTTACTAAATGATGTTAGAAATGTGTTGAACTGAAGAGACGTGAAGAAGTAAGAAGGGAAATGAATTAGAGCGTATTTAATGTAAAATTGAAATAAAACCAGATGTTTAAGGAAAACCTTTCTCCATGTCAGGACTCGGTTCTGACTTGTTGCAGATTAAATGAGTTTTTGAGATTCACCTCTGACTTCACTGGAGCCTGACTGAGTAAAACTGGGTCAGAGCAGCAAATCCGTCCAGGTCAGCAAAACGAGTGGAGGATCATCAATACAAACCTCAGACTCCATCCATCACAACATTTATATTTGGAACACAAAAATGTTTTACTCAGCAGAGAAACGTAGTAAAACTCTGCAGCTCCTTCAGGTTTCCTGCTCTACTGCTGCAGCTGCAGGAGGCCAAGCATAAAGTTTCTGTTGAAGTGATTATTGTTATTATTTAAAAGATTCAGAAAAGATTCCACATGTGGACCAGAAATGCAATAATGAGAAATATCTCTGACCCCTCATGTAATAAGTGAAGCAGCAGTGAGTCCCAACGTTTCTCTGTCCCAAATCAAACATTAATTAACCTGCAGGCAGAAGCAACTTCTGCTTCGCTCAGAGGAAATGTAATAATCTGATGAACATCTGAGCTGTGAGGTTTGGATCTTTGTTTTCTGAAGTCTGTACTTAGCTTAAAGCAGAAGCTGCCGGGTCCAACAGTCCTGCTTATCGTCTCACATCATCTGATTCTGGTTCCTGGAGAAAAACACACAGTAGCTGTTAGACTAACGTCTCCATCATATAGAGATATAAGCTGATGGTGGAAACACTGCACTTGTTCAAATATTCATTTACAGGAAGCGTCATGGATTACTGTGTCTGTTATATCATGTAAAGACAGTTTATATAAATGTGTCTATAATAATGTGTTAAATATGCGAGTACTTTTACATGTTTAAAGAAAGACTTTTAAATCTGGTTATTTTTATTAAATGGTTGTGGTAGAAATATTTAGACTGTAAACCACAAACATGATGCTCTTTTTGTAAAGACGTAATGTTACTAATAAAGTTTCTGTATTAATGTAAACAGGATTTCCTTGTTGATTAAATGAACGTTGTAGATATTTAATGTTACTGAAATCATTGGTCAGCAGATGAACACAGTCAGAATCTGAGACCAGTTTGACCCGATGATGCTCAGACGACCTTGACCTGAAGGTCAAACGGTTCATCCTGACAGAGGAACCCATCCTGCTGGGCAGGATCTCCTCTGTTCTACTCGATCTTACGGCTGTTGTGGAACAAACGGGAAGGCTGCTGCAGTTTACAGGCAAACTAGAGAACAAATGATTTCACACGACACTCTGGATGAACGTCTGCAGGCCTGAAGTTGGAACTAAGGAATCTTTATGTGTAAATTGATATTAGTCTGAAGCATTCAGGATGCAGAAGTAGCTGAAGCAATTTTTAATTCTCACTGATAACCAATGATCAGACGTTTGGAGACAATTTTTTTATGAAGAAACTTTGATTTTCTAGCCTTCCAGTTTGTCATTAAGTGTTTAAATTAGGAGAAGATGTGACATTATAGCAGTCGCTAGGAATATTTTCAAACAGACAAAATCATTAAGCAGTTTAGCCATTAGCATGGTTAGCGCAGCGGTCTCGATGTGAGTAAAAGACCTTGCTGTTTGTTTAGCCTTCCTGTTATCTGCTCTCTCTCAGCCATGGACATGTTTTACATTTTAAATAGTTTCTTAAATCTCTTGGGTTTTCTCTGACTTGATTTTACACTCTAAAATATCATCCTATGTTGCCTTCACTGACTGGATAAATATACGATTTTTCAGTTTCAAATCGGTGGGTCACCACTTGGTGCTGATTCAAGCTGAAAACTGGCTGGTAGTCTCTCCACTAACAACAAACATCTAACAGTGTTGGCTGAAGCTCCGTTTGCTCCTCACTGTGCTTCCTCACCCTCCTCTTCCTCACTGCTCCTTCGGTTCCTGTTTTCTTTGCCTGGTCTGAACATCTGTAATCTGCACACATCTGTTTGTTCATTAATATTCAGTTTATTTAGGGCTATAAATAGAGGGGATAAAAAATTAGACACCACTTTGTGTTTTCTGGTTGTAAAATGACTGAAAACTTTTCTACATCCGTTCCCACCTGGAGGTTTGAATCAGCTGCATTAGAGCCGGTGACGTCCGTGGGAAGCTCACCAGACGGATGGAGCTCAGATCCACGATGAGCAGCTGCCACCAGCAGCCAACAGGCCGCTGTTCTCGCCTCCTGATGCTGCAGACAAAAGGGCAAGAAAAGCCAGAGATGAAGGGAAGATCTCAGCGGGCTGCTGCCATGGTGATAGCAGAACGTAAGAGGATTTTTTTTCCAGCGCTCATCTCTGAAACTTTACCGTCTCTCCTCCTCCTGTGGTTTTTCTCTTTCCTCAAACTAGTTTTTGCATTAAAAGATTTTTGTCCGTTAAGCTAATGTTCATGAAGCTTGTGATCTTATTTAATCATCTACATAAAGATAAGAATCACATTCTGCTAATGAGATCCAGCCTCCACAGAGGGTCAGACAGGATTAAAACTGTTATTAACATTTCATAGAGAAAAGAAAACCGGCTCTCTGTCTCGCTGAGGTTTCCTCCTGCCTCGTCTCGTCTGGTTGGTGAATCCATAGTGTGACAGTGAACAGAGAGCATTAATGCCATCCCGGGGGCTCCACCGCCCCCTGCTGCTGCCACCGCCGCCTCTCACTACGCTTCATTACTCTCTCTACATAATGGCAGCTCTGCATTTAGAAGGACGGCCGCTGCTGGTTTCACTTAGGAGCATCGTTGAGGGAAGACACAGACTTTCTCTCTGTCAAAAACAGAAACCAAAAGTTTCCCAGCCTGACTTCCCAGGTAGACGATAAGAGAAGTTATGGGAGTTAGAAAAATGATCTAAGTTCATTTACTTGTGAGTTTATTTGAAAGGTTATGTTTTCATATTATTATTTTGTTTGATGTTTACGTGACTCCTTTTTTTCTGTGAAACAGTTTTACAGCGATTCGTCGCGTCTGCTTTCAATTCTCCTTTCTGCAGAAAAGACAATGATGACTGGTCTGAATCTTTGCTAGATAGGAATTAAATAAACCTATCAATGGGGCTGCTGAGCCTTGATATGCCACCTGTAGGAAAACCTGAACCATCTAAATGAGTTTTACATTCGTCTTGGTCTCATGAAGCTGAAGCAGAAAGAGACACAAAGCTTTTAACGCAGCTTAAACAGACGCTTGGTGTCCAGCTGCTGCCCAGTTAAACCTGCTGGTTTCATTGTTAACTCAGCTGCTGCACAGAAACATCCAAACACTTGATTAAAGTCAAACCTTAACAACAGAGATTTCTTTAAACAGCAACTTTTCACCAAAGCAAACAAAATCCCAGGCTGCCGTCCTGAAGCTAATATCTACGCTAGTAAATGTTTAGTAATAAAATGGCGCCTGTTTAAGGTAATATACTTTTTATAAAACATAATACATATTTTACTTGCAATGAATATTGACACAGTTGAATTTAGTCCAGTGGGTGCAGGGCGTCAGAGCAGCCAACCGTTTATAAAGTTTACTCACCACTGGAACGACACACAAAACGAGAGATTATTAGATTCTTTTTTTTCAATTATTTAGCATTTTTGTGGTTAAATTAAAAAAATACTTAATTGTTCACAAAGGGAAATTAAATAAAAGCAGAAATGAAAATAATAGAAACATGCTATTAAACAGTAAAAATGGTTGAAAAATAACATTTTCCTGGTTCTGGAGGAAAATCGATGCACATTTACGGGAGGAGGTTTGATATGGACTCAATTCAAAACAAATAGATTTATTCTCATCCAAACTCATCAGAATTTTAGATATGTGTTTATTTTATTATATGTTGTTTTTCATCTTAATGCAGTGAAAAAATCGGCGAGACAGAAAACATGATAAACATCATCACATCATCGGAGTCTTAGTTTTTCTCCTCACAGATAATAAATCCATGAGGAGATTTATTATGTGAGACCTGGATGACTCTTTCATCCAGGTCATATCATATTAAACATATTCATAACGCGGAGCTCTCTACTGGTCTGGTTACTGGTGAGGTTGGCAGATAAAAACTTTACTGGCTGCTGCATCAGATGGAGGTTTAATTTCAGCTCAGTGATGTTCCTGTTTACAACAGCAGGGGGAGCCAGAGTGGCATGTTAATAACATGTTAGTTATTACAACCAAACTCAGCAAAACCACCGAATTATTTAAATGATAACATAAAACTGAGCACCAGGTTCTCACTGTGGCGGGTTTTACCAACTGTTACTCCTGCTCAGTAATGGATGGGAATCAGCGGCCTGTTGCCATGGAGACTGAAATGTTTTGCTCCCGTTGTCTGAGAGACAGAGAGAGAGAGGGAGAGAGAGAGAAAAGGGAGAGACAGAGAGAGAGAGGGACTCCGGGGACTAAAGGAGGGAGAGACAGGGCCGAACAGATGGAGAGAAAATGCCAGGATGACAGAGAGACTCGGACTGATTCAAGTCGTTTTCTGCTCAGTCATGTTTAAAATGTTATTTATAGTTTATGATGGAGGAAAGGTTTGAATAAACAGAAACAAGCTGGTTAAAAATAAAATATCTGCTTTCACAAAACCATATAAGAGCTGTTATGGTCTAATATGGGATCAATGGAAACCAATTTATTTTCAGTAACTTAATCTTTTTTTAAACTTTGCAGACATTTCCTGAAGTTTCCTCTGGGTTTGTTTAGTGGTTGCAGGGTGCGATATGAGCTCTGGCCAGTAGAGGGACCCACAGGTCTGTTTTATTTACAGCCGCTAATTTAATGTTCATGTGAATATCAATAATAATTGTAGCATATAGAGCAATAAGAATGAGATGAGTGCACCACAAAGTTACATTACAGAGTTTAAATGATCACACAGGAGGATAAATACAGAACTCATTACAGTTATTAATAATAAAAGGTGAACCTGCATAGAAACTCATAATCTCACACACAAAAAACACATTTTATTTCTACAAAATCTCTTGTTAACATTTACTCTCAATTAAATAAAATTTTGATTCATGATCTACTTCATATCAAAGTGTTATTTTAGGGATGATGCATGCTGGGTAATAATGTAGGAGTGGAAATACTTTCAAACCTTTTATCTCTGGTTGGTGTTTCTCCAGCCCTGCCTGCGTGTTGCATGTGTCTCTGCTGCAGAACTGCATGACCTGCTCTGCATGACGTCCAGATCTGCTCTGCATGACGTCCAGATCTGCTCTGCATGACGTCCAGATCTGCTCTGCATGACGTCCAGATCTGCTCTGCATGACGTCCAGATCTGCTCTGCATGACGTCCAGATCTGCTCTGCATGACGTCCAGATCTGCTCTGCATGACGTCCAGATCTGCTGAATCCTTTCCTCACTTTATTCAGGTCAGACAGGAAACTCCTAAAACACAGAGAAACTGATCCAGACCATAAAACGTTTCCTGCTGCTCTTAGTTGAATTTTTCATCTTTCTTTTCTTAATGTTTTCAATATTCTTGTTTTATTTTTCTCCCCTGTATATTCTTATTATTTCTGTTTTTATGAGCAGTACTTGGGTACAGCAGCTGTTTTGAATGGGATTTATAAATAAAGTTGAACTTAATCTTGAATGACAGACGGATCTGTCTGGGATTACATCCAGGAAACAGTTTGATGCTACTCTGCTTTATCACTTCTATTTCCTTAAGCTTCATCCAAATACGTCTTTTTATAAAAATGTTATGCTTCACATTATGTTTAGACTCAGTTTATATTTACATTTGAATGTTGCGTAATGTTTTTTTAAGTATCTAAGAACAGGAATTACAAGTTGCTTCAGCCTGAGAGTTCAAACTTTTTACCACAGCAACCAAAATGTTTTCTCTGTTTTCTCTTTAAATGTTTTCTCCGTTTTCTCTTTAAATGTTTTCTCCGTTTTCTGTCCCAGATGCTTCGTGTTGCTGAAAAACACAAACTGCAGGCTCTGCTAAGTTTCCTTCACCTCACCAGAGGTCAAAGATCATTCCAGAAGTTGTGCTTCAGATATTTTTTCTTCAACTTTTAATCTTTTTTTTCTGCTTAATTACATTTATTTTATGAAGGCAGAGTTTGAGTCATAACCACAGAAAGCCTGTAAGAAGCTTGAGGACAGAAAATTCTTTCCAAATCATCGAACTCCCACACACTTTTCTACTATAAACACTTTGAGCCAGAAATGCAAACTTTTAGCTTCGACTGTTGATGCAAACACGTCCATTTCTCTTCTTCCTCCTCAACGTCAGACTTTCTGGACTATCTGGACTATTTAAAAAGAAGAATGAAAACAACACGGTTCTGGGTTTAAGGTTAAAAATCTTTCATGTGTTGATGCCACTGATTTATTGGGTGACTCACACTGAGGTGCAGTAGTGGTTTCAGTCCTCCCTGCATCTAAACCCACATCTCTGTAAACTTTCACTTCTTCTCCATGCAGAGGCCCCGCTGTCAGAACCAGCTGTTGAAACAGTAAGTCGGGTTTTCAGGGCGAGCCGTGTCCTGTTGTCTGAAGCAGCCTGGGGTTCAGCAGGCGGCGGCGCGGCGGGGCTAATGGCCGACACGCCGCGCATCAACTAACTCTACAGACAGGCAGGAGGAGACAGGAAGTGAGCAGAATATTTCCAGACAGCGGCGGGCTCCGGGTCCAGACGCTCATGTTGTTCAGAACCGCCCCGGTTCTGAACAACCGGGGCGGTTCTGAACAGACAACAGCAGCAACAGGCTTGTGGTCGATTTTAACAGTGAGGAAGTTTCAACAGACAAAATGTCACAACGTTCAAACTCATAATGTTGTTTATCGCAGCTTTATTATTATTGTCTTTATTATGGATTTATTATGTTTATTATGGATTTATTGTCTTTATTATGGATTTATTATGTTTATTATGGATTTATTGTCTTTATTATGGATTTATTATGTTTATTATGGATTTATTGTCTTTATTATGGATTTATTATGTTTATTATGGATTTATTGTCTTTATTATGGATTTATTATGTTTATTATGGATTTATTGTCTTTATTATGGATTTATTATGTCCAGACATCGGATCAAAATGAAATCTGACCTTTTTGCTCACTGCCTGACCTGAAATCAGTTAGGACTGCTAAGATAATTTTTGTTCCTACATCTGTTTGGTTGTAAATGTGATAAGATTCATTATTGGCTCCCAGTAACAGTCAGTCACACTAACAAACAATAACATGTTGTGTTTTTCTAATGTCTCAGTTGTGCAGCTAATTCTTGTTTTTAATGATTCCTTGTCATATAATCTTATATTATATTTAAATTAATAGAACTGTTTCCATCAGAGTGAAGACATTCATCAAACAAAACGTTTCTTTTAGGAAACCGAGGAAAGGTCGACTAAGAAAAGGAGGAAACTGAATTTGCTCCAACACCAGGAGGTTCTTCCTGCAGCCTAATTGGACTGTTTATCTCCATGGAGACGCCCTGCAGTACCGGTGAGGATGACGGATGAAACAATCAGCTGCTGGTTTCCACTCGGAAGCTGCTGCTCACTGATCACATCACCAATCAGTGATTATCTTCACGGTGTCCCAGCGACCAGGCCGACCCGTCAAATTACTCAAAGCTACAGAAAGTCTTATTTTTATAACAAAGTGCCATCCAGTCACCAACGGCCTCCTGGTCATTAATCATAAAAATTTAGTTATTTATAGTCTCTGCGGTTTTAAACCTAAAACTGATTTATAGCTTGAATATTTTTATTACATTCGGTTGGATAATTTTTAGTTCTGCTGAAATCTTCAGATCAGAGTTTTGGTGGAGCTACCAGAACACAATCTGATTAAACTGGGACGTTACTGGTGCAGAAAGACGCCGGCGGGTCCAAAGTGACATCAGGCTGATGTGATTATAACTGCAGGAAATAACAGATTCATGGTTCTGTGTTTTCCAACAGTTAGAGGTTCTTATGGGTCACACTGACACACAGCTGCAGCTCTGCTCCGGGCAAAATGGACCAGAACCGGGTCTTCAACTCCAACCAAACCGGGTCAGAACCGGGACTTACACTCCAACCAAACCGGATCAGAACCGGGTCTTCAACTCCATCAGAACCGGGTCAGAACCGGGACATAACACTCCAACCGAACCGGGCCAGGTGATTTCAGAGGGAAACTGAGAAGGATTTCTGGAGATAACTTCTGTTCTTTCCTGGTTTTCCAAAGTTTCTTTACTAAATTTATATCAACAGTCTGAGCGAACTCATCCTCTATCTGCACTGTAAAACATTTGTTAGTCTAGTTGTGTTTACTAACTTCTACTCTTTAAGTCAAAGAAACTTTTAGATATGTTTAAAAAGAAACCTGTTGTAAAAGACGGAGGACTACTTTCATGGGTGGAAGGATTCTCCGTGACATGAGGCAGAGCACATGTAGCTAATTTAGATTCAGACGTTTCAGATTTCTCTCAGCAATTTCCTTTCAGGAAAGCAACTAGGGCATCTGGGGACTTTTTTACGTTATTGGAGACTTTTAACATGTGAAAGCACCAAAGGCTGAAAGCACCAAACGCTGAAAGCACCAAACGCTGAAAGCACCAAACGTTGAAAGCACCAAACGCTGAAAGCACCAAACGCTAAAAGCACCAAACGCTGAAAGCACCAAACGCTGAAAGCACCAAACGTTGAAAGCACCAAACGCTGAAAGCACCAAACGCTGAAAGCACCAAACGCTAAAAGCACCAAACGCTAAAAGCACCAAAAGCTGAAAGCACCAAAAGCTGAAAGCACCAAAAGCTGAAAGCACCAAACGCTAAAAGCACCAAACGCTAAAAGCACCAAACGCTGAAAGCACCAAACGCTGAAAGCACCAAACGCTGAAAGCACCAAACGCTAAAAGCACCAAACGCTAAAAGCACCAAACGCTAAAAGCACCAAACGCTGAAAGCACCAAAAGCTGAAAGCACCAAACGCTGAAAGCACCAAACGCTGAAAGCACCAAAAGCTGAAAGCACCAAACGCTGAAAGCACCAAACGCTGAAAGCACCAAACGCTGAAAGCACCAAACGCTGAAAGCACCAAAAGCTGAAAGCACCAAACGCTGTGTGCTGACGGTGTTCCCTGCTGTTCGTCTGACTCCTGTCTGGTTCAGCAGTAAATCTGTCTGCTGCTAGAAAAACTGCAGGTTTGGTTACATAACTAACAGTTGGAATCACTTTGTGGATTTTAGTTTGTCATGGCAACCGTCCCCCCAAACACACTCTCATGTTCACACACACAACTGCATGCTTCAACTAGCAAATGACTTCATGGACCAGAATATTTATGAATTTCTGATAATAAAAATCTTCTAAAACGTTTTTCCACAAACTGACAGTGAGTCAGATCAGTTCTGTTGCTGATGTGACTCAGAGTCGCTCTGACCTCTTCCACCGTCACTAACACTAACACCAAACTCCAGCTGATGAAATCATTTAGAAAATCTGTTTTTGTGGGAGGGATAATGAATAAGGCGATTGTTATAATTATGAAGTGTTGTTATCTCTCTTACATTAGTAGTTTTACATGCTGTGTTGAAACGTTTGACCCACCGTTACAGAATCTCTGCAGCATGATTATGTCTAACAACAGAATGTTTCCCCGCCCTGGTGAGAAATTGCTCTCCCTCTCATCAGAAAGGACTAGATGACCCGACTGCAGAGACAAAACTTGCTTTTCCTTTTTACCTCTCCTTTCTTTGAAAATAAAAGACAAGCTCCAGCTGAGGGTTTTCAGAACAAACGATGAGCAGAAGCGACTCGCTGTGTCTGCTTGGTTGAAAACTAATCAATGTTTTCTGTGGTTCTTTTCATGTAGGTTGAGAAAATGACCTATCAGCGATGATTTTTAAAAACAAGGCTGATCATAAACTCATGACTTCCTTTGGTTAAATGTTGGTAAGAAAGTTACAGCAAATTTCATCTTTTGGATCTTATTAAAATTAGATATTAAATATATTCCTCTGACAGGTTAAACCTTAAAAACACACTTTGACTGTCCATCTTCTCACTAGTTTCAGTTTAAACCTTTTACTGTGCCTTGTTGCTGAAAGATGCTTCACAAGTAAAATTTGATTTGACTTGACACTGTTACCACCTTCTTTTTTTTTTTTATAGTAGAATATATTATAGTTTTATGAGATTTAAAACTCATTAAAATGAGTAACTTTGTAGTTTTAATAAGACGTTTCTCCTGTATTTGGGAGAAATTCAGGAGACTCGCCCACCTGAAACAACCTCCAGCTGAACATAAACGTCTCAGACCCTGATGTTCAAATGGTGCCTGCTCCTGACTGATACCTTCAACTTGGACTGAAACTGGAAGCTGCCAACATGAACAAGCCAAAAACGCGCTGAGGAAAACTTCTATGAGACGACAAACGTAGAGCTACGACAAGCAGAATGTCATCTTCTAAGAACACAGTACGAACTGTGAAGCACAGTGGTGGCAGCATCATGTTCTGCTGCACAAGGTGGATGAAATGGTGATTAAGGAGCAGATCCTCCAGAAAACAGATGAACGGACAACCTGGAGCTCAAACAGGACAGTAAACCCGGTCCGGTCTGGTCCGGTCCGGTCTGGACGCAGCAGGCTGACATTAAGCTTCTGGGTCGGCTCTGATCTCGATCCTGTGGAACATTTCTGAATCATGCTAAAACTGTGGGTGTGTTTCATCGAGGGATCAGGTTTCCTGTCAGAATCAGACCAGAAGCTCCACGGTTTCCAGCAGATGAGAGCCAAAGATGGCCGACAGACACACCCAACACAAACCCTGCTGAGTGACGTCAGGCTGGTTCATCAGAGGAGACGTGGCTCAGCTGGACGTCAAACACAACCAACAAACCTCCTCTTTAAATGACCGAGCCTGGAGTTTTGATCTGAGACAAAATCCAAACCACAGAACAACAGAGCTGAAAACAAATGATGGAATTATCAGAATCTACTGACAGCAAACATTCATTTGAGCAGATAATCAGATAATAACGCAGGTTTTGCAAGCACATCAGATGGTTTCATATTTCCTCCCAATGGTTTCGGCCTGATTGTGTGGAACTCAATGCACTTTCCCAATCATTACAGGTTGCACTTAGTGCTGCATCTCAGGATGAAACATTCAGAGTAACCGAATCGTTATGGGAAAAACCTCCAGTCGGTGCAGAAACTGGTCACTGCTGCTAATAAGCAGAATGTTTTCTCCAGGTTCCTCAGAAAACAATTATCTGATCTGTTTGACACACGACGTGGAGTCAAGTTTAATACTTTGAAAAGGTGGATCTTAGTTCTGTTGCTCGGCTCTGAAACATGAAACTGTTGCAAGTTGTTTAGAAACGTTGGCTTTCTTCACACTGCAGGCCTTGATGCTCAATTCTCATTTTTTGCCTAAATCTGAATTTTCTTTATTTTTGCATGGTCATGCTACTAAAACCATGCGAGTCCAATCTGACTCTGAGTGAACGGTTCACCTCCTCAAAGCGACTGCAGGCGTCTCCCAGCAGAGCTCTGCTCACGTCAGTCAAGATGGCCGCCACCGGCTACAGATGGATTTTAAAGTTATTCAGGTCTGACAGCGTGGCGACCAGATCAGAACCAGATGATGAACAGGAAGAACAGCTGATAACCTTTCAGACAGATCAGATCAGGATGTAGTTACCTCCAGACAGCTGGGATTCTCTGTGGGCTGAGGAGGCAGAGCCGTAGTCAACATGTTACAACCAAAAAAACAAGAAAAACGCAGAGATTTGAGATTAATCTAAAATAATTTCTAGAAAAACCTTGGAAATTTCTGAGTTTCAAAAGTAAAAATATTTGCCTTTTGGAGATCAGAAATTTCCTTGTTTTTTCTTGAAAACTTTAGAAATTAATCTTACAAATTTTGAGTTTTTGGTGGAAATGTATTCCTTTTTTCATATATCTATAATAGTAGTAACATGCGCCATATGTTCCTCCTCGAAGGCCTCAGTTGTATCTCTGGAAATGATCTTCCATCCACTTAAGCAAAACTCCATCCCCTCTGTACCAAATCGTTCAGGCTAAATGTTTTGGTCTTTTCTAATCACCTTATGTGTTTTTACTCTGGTGTTTTACTCCATTTACCATCTGGAAATCATCTCCCACTTAAAAAATCGGCAGCTTGCTTTCAGATACGTGCCGCCCATTCCTGTCTGTGAAGAGCCTGCAGAAAACCACAACGCTTTGCTTGTTGAAGTAAAAGTTCTTTTAAACTTGAGAAATGTGTCTCTGCTGGCGACTTTCTGTCCCAGTAAAATCACAACCAGCCGGTTTACTAACCGACTAATAAATGCTGTCAGTGTTTGTCACCCTGACAGAAACGTCACTTACCCATTGAACTTTGTACCCAAAACTCAGATATGTTTTATTGAGATTTTATGAGCAAAAAAAGACAGAAAATTCAGTTTTTAACATAAAAACAAAGTTAAGAAAAGTGTGGCAGGCATATGGATTTGTTGGAGAATATTAGGGAACATCTGGCATCATGAGGAACCAACTGGAAACAAAATGGACCAACTGGAAACAAAATGGATCTGAAACTAGGTTAGGAAATGCTCTTCTGGTGATGGAAGGCCGACTTTGTAACTGCCTTTATGTGGCTCTGAAGGTTCAGGTCAGCGCTCATCCTGAACTTTAGTTTCCAGCTTCCGCGTTCTGACTAGAACCAGGAAGATAGAGCACATAACACCAGTTTTAAAGTCCCTCCACTGGCTCCCTGTAGCTCAAAGAATAGACTTTAAAATACTGTTGTTAGTTTATAAATCACTGAACGGCTTAGCACCACAATACATTAAAGATCTGCTGTTATTGTATCAACCCTCCAGACCTCTCAGGTCTTCCGGTTCTGGTCGGCTCTGCATCCCCAGAACCAGAACCAAACGAGGAGAAGCAGCTTTCAGCATCTATGCACCACAAATTTGGAACAAACTTCCAGAAAACTGTAAAACAGCTGAAACACTGACTTCTTTTAAATCTCAACTAAAAACCCACCTGTTTAGGATTGCATTTGAAATGTAATCAATTACAAATGTATTGATGGAACTTGACTTAATGTCGTGTTTTGATTATTGATTCTATGTTGCATTGTGTTTCTGTGTTTGTAATGATGTAAAGCACTTTAAATGCCTGCTGCTGAAATGTACTATACAAATCAAATTTGATTTGAACTGAAGTTGTGTGTTGACTCTAGATCTATAACTCTAGAACGTTATTCTTTAGCTCCAAAGATAAAACCTTCAGCTTCTGTTCATCTGGAGACGTTTTGGCTCTTCCACACATTTATCCGTTCTCAGCATCTGTTCAGTGATTGGATGGTTCAGACTCACCTGGTGACATCATAATGTAGAGCTGTGTATCATCTGTGTAGTCATGGCATATAGATGTTGAACAGGAGGGGCCAGAGTTCAGAACCCTGAGGTACTCCACATGTGACATGAGGAAGTCCCGGTTCTGCTGGTAAAGCTGAACCAGTCCAGAACTGGAGCAGAGAGTCCGGTCCGGTTCTCCAGCCGTTTCAGTAATATGTCACGGTCAGCGGCTGCTCTGAGGTCCAACAGAACCAGAACTGTGGTTCTTTCAGTCCGTAGTGACTAAAGGGACAAAACAAGGCAAAAACCAAATAATCTCTGTAAACTCTTAGAAGTACAAGAAGCTGCTGTTTTTTTTTTTTACATGTGTTTCTATAAACGCAGCCTAAAGCATCTCAGAGTTGACAGAGTGCAGGCAGACAGCGGGAGCTGAGAGCCAATCAGAAGGGCCGCAGCGCGCTGACTGAACTATAAACTGCTTTGCCGTTTTGGCTGACATCACACTAATTGCAGATTCCTCAGAGGAGCGAGTCAGCGACGGACGGCAGAGTGTTACCGGGAAGCGCAGCATCTGGACTCAGGAGAAATGACTCTTCCAGCTACCAGGTACAACATCTGAACGCTTTACACACTTTATCTCATCTGGGAGTCGCTGCTCCGGTCAGGAACCAGCAGAACTGGGATGATAAAATGGGCTAAAATGTGTGGAAAGATTGTTTTTAAAACTTCAAATGTCTTACAGTTATTATAACTCTGAGATAGAACAAGATGAAATAAAG
Source organism: Xiphophorus couchianus (assembly GCF_001444195.1). Lineage (NCBI taxonomy): Eukaryota > Metazoa > Chordata > Actinopteri > Cyprinodontiformes > Poeciliidae > Xiphophorus > Xiphophorus couchianus. Next base: position 22,922,766 of record NC_040246.1, read on the forward strand.
TTAAATAAACTGTAAATAAAGTTGTTCTTTTTTAATATTTTGGTTTCTGGTTCTAATTTTAGAACTTTGAGTTAAATACTAATAAATTTTTATCTTATTATTTTTGAAGATACTTACAGAATGCATCATGATGTCAAAACTTTTGTTTTATATATTCAGTGAAGTGTAAAATTATTTATATTCCCATTTTTTATAAATTTTTCCTCATGACAACCTTATAGTTACATGAATCCAGTATAATGTATATATGATGTGTATTATATCCACCAATAACCAAGTTTATATGTTTTGAGCTGTTTAATGTACAAAATCTAAAAAACTAAAATTTACTTCAATGAAAAACAATTTTTATTTAATGAAGCTTAATATTCACAGATCAAACATGATGACAGAAAACAGACTTTAGTTTTTTCCTTTGTTCTGCTGCTCATTACTGTAACATGGTAATAACTCAGCTGCATGACTCAGAATCAGGTAAAATAATTACATACGACATGCATTAGAAGCAGCGACCCGTTAATTATTACCGGTTCTGCAGCAGCAGGGAGAGGATCTCTGGTTCTGTTTGGGTTTTATCCGTTAAAAATGGTTCTGTTTCTGCAGCAGCTCTATGAATTCAGATCCCAGGAACATGTAGTGAAAAATGTACAGTTTGTGAGGCTCTCACAATAAAGCCAGAATATTTCTGAAGTTACTAAAATGAAACTAAAAATTGAAAATAAAAAACTTGTTCATGAAACAGAGGGAAAATAAAAGGTGTTCAAGTTCATTTTCTCAGATTAAAATCTGAAAAGTGTGGCTCTCCAACACTTTTTTGGAACCACCTGCAGTTACAGCTGGAAGTCTTTGGAGTTGCTTTGCACATCCATAATACAACCACTACCGTGCTTCATCATGGGGATGATCTCACCTGGCCAGAGCAGCTTCCTCCACATGTTCACTGTTTCCTCCAGAACTTGAAGCAGACGTTCAGTTTGATGTCAGAGACCAGATTTAAACAACTGATCGATGTCCCGCAGAGAGATTCTCCCACCCGAGCCGTGGATCTCTGCAGCTCCTCCAGATCTACTGTGATCAGCCGTTTCTCTGGTTAATGCTCTGCTCTTCCAGTCACAGATGTTTGCTGACTGAACAGAGATTTTCAGATTTTTATTTTGGAATCACAGTAAAGGGGCTGAAAACAAAGATTTAAATATTATTATTTATAAACTTTTTCAAAACCATGCTTCCTTTTCCTTCCAGTTCACTTTTATGCACTACTTGTATTGTCACATAAAATGTAGATTAAATGTTTAAAATGTGACAAAATGCAGGAATGTCCTTTGAAACCAGTGAACTTTATAATATCTCTTTCCAATATTAAACACAGTTTGTGTTGTATATTATGTTTCTTTGCAGCTTTCCTGACCTCAACGCCACGGCGCTGTACGGCGACCATGACAGCGCCAACGTTACGGGCTGTCCCGACTCGGAGGCCTGGGACTGGCTGGCCAGCGGAGCGCCGGTCTACATCCTGACCATCAGCATTGTGGGAATCTTCTTCAACCTCTTCGTCCTGATGGTCTTCATCCTCCACAAGAAGCCCTGCACCGTGGCCGAGATCTACCTGAGCAACCTGGCTGCCGCTGACCTGGTTCTGGTGTCCTGTCTGCCCTTCTGGGCCGTCAACATTTACAATCAGTTCGACTGGCCTTTCGGACAATTCATGTGCAAAGTCGTCAATGTGGGCATCAAGATAAACGTCTACTGCAGCATCTATTTCCTGGTTCTGGTTGGCATAGACCGGTATGTGGCGCTGGTGCACGCTTTGTCGCATGGAAGAATGCGCAGGCCAAAGTATGCTAAGCTAGGCTGCCTGCTAACATGGGGCTTCGGCTTGTTGCTCAGCATTCCCACGTTCATCTTCAGGGAGGTGAGACATTTTCCTGAGTATGGAGTTTACGCCTGCTACCTGGAATACCCGAACCTGACCGTAGAGATTCTCTACGACTGGATGCTGCTGGTTCTCAGCTTCGTCATTCCGATTTCCATCATCTTGTTCTGCACTTTGAGGATCATCCGGGCGCTGAAGAAGCAGTCGATAGAAAGGTTCAACGCTGAGAAGACAGAGCAGAAGGCCACCATCTTGGTTCTGGTGGTGCTGCTGGCCTTCCTCCTCTGCTGGGTGCCGTTCCACCTCGTCACCATCCTGAACATCCTGGAGCGGGTCAAAGTCCTGGGAGGGTGCCAGCTGTCGTCCGCGCTGGACATCTGCAACCAGATCTTCACCTACTTGGGCTTCTTCAACAGCGTCCTGAACCCAGTGCTGTACGTCATCGTCGGGAAGAACTTCAGGAAGAAAGTTCGGGAACTTGTGAACCAGTGGACCATCAAGAGAACGATGACGTCTGAGTCCACTCGCTCTAATTTATCCTCCACACTCAAGACGTTAGTTTGAAACATCCAGCAAACGACGAACCGCTCAGCAGAGATGTAAATATGTGTTCATATGATAATAAACTGTATATGGTTTCAATGTTACTTGCAGGAAATTGTTGCATTTCAAAGCAAAATCTTTTGTTTTACTATTATAAACTATAAAGTATAAGCTTTTACTGTTGAGTAATTTTTAATTGAAAATGTGTTCATGTGCTAAAAATATGGAAGTAACTTAGATGAAGTGAACTGTTTCTGTGAAATAATGTCTGTAAAAAAACTTTCCATTCTCAGTTTTAGAGATTAGTAAGTGAAAACTTATAAAGTTGCTTTTCTCATTGACAAAGCCTTAAATGAAATATGCATTACAACCAAAAGCAAACAGAAAATCCATAGAGGCTTTAAATGGCTGATGTAAGTACGGGAACTGGCCGAGTGTTTTTCTGCTGCCTCTGACTCACCCTCTGCAATTACAGCAGATTTTCCAACTTTGACACACAAGTTTGTGGTCGGTGCACATCGACCGTCTCGTTTTACATTTCTATCCACACAGCGTCTGACGGCGCAGCGTCAACTCACTGTGGGCTGTGGGCGAGGGCCCGAATAAAGGAGACTGGCAAACAGGAAGACCGGCCTGACCACATGCACTAGGGAAGAAAATAGTTGTGAAAATAAAAAGTGATGCAAGGAAAGAACCTCAAATGGAAAAATAACGTTTGTTTTCTACTAACTCCGTTTTACCTGCTCTAAATCTGCAGCCATATTTACTCCTAACGCTGCTGCATCAGGATGGTATTAAATGGTTTCTGTCTACATGTTCACACATTCTATGTGTTTGTTTTAACTTGGATGCTTTCCTGGTCAGAACTGCAAAAAGCCCAAAACACAGCAGATCCATTTTGGCTTCCGATCCAACAGAAAACCAGGTATGACGTGCACACCAGTTAGAACACGTTAAAGTTAACAGAGCCTCGCTGGAGTCGGGTTTTGTCAGAGCTGTGAACAATTTGATGAAACAGGAATGAGGCTGAATGGCAAAGTAAAACATGTCCGCTCTGGGGGAAAACACAGACTAAAAAAGTTAGTGCGTGTTTTAGACCCATTAATTCTTGTGATTTCAAGTGTTGATTCAAACATTATTTGATCCTGATTCATCACCGGGTGACTCAAATGTCTGCAGGGGAGACAAAAAGCAGCTTCACTCCAGAAAATCTTCCAACATTTCACAAGCTGAGCTCTGAGACACTATGACACATCTGGAGTTGATTCAGTAAGAATACGTAGAAAAAATGTTGTCCAGATTATATAAACATGGCATGACTGAGTATCGTGATGGCAGAGTAAATTAAACAGCTGGAAACTCCAGGATAAATAAAACGTATCCAACGGCTGAAACCCAAATGCAGATTTAGCTGAAACACGTAAATATTTGATTAATTCTCGAAAAGTCCTCAGAATGTTGCACCTGAAGGGCCAAACGACACAAAAAGGAAGCAAACTCATCAGGAAAGGAAGAAATGAGCTTCTTTATGTTCGTTTTCAGAATATGAGGTTACATACAGTCAACCCAGACTGTTTCCCAGAATCCTCTACCACTGCGATGGGTCTTAATGCAGAATGGATGTGTCTGTGTTTCACTAAACCCTGTTGATGCATATTTCACACAGACCTGGTTGGAGTTTGCTCCCATCCAGCAGTAGGAGAACAATCACAACAAACTGAGCCAATCCTCATACAGACATCAGTATCTGATGCATTCAGATGTTTAACTCATTTTCTCCTCAACAGTAAAAACAAATAAATCCAGATGTGACATTCTGACATCATTCACAATAATTAAAGTCCTGCTTCTAAAGCAGTGAAACATGATGTGTGGGAAAGATTTCAGAAAGGTGGAAAGGTGAAAGGTGAATTTGGATGATGTCATCATCAAACTTCTTCACTGATCAATTTCAGTCAACATGTCATGAAGATAATAACACTGATGATCTTTACAGGAAGGGCCAGAGAACTATTGTATTTTATTCTGTTGTGTTCCTGCTGCATCACCAATATACTAATTAGTTTTAGCTAAACCTCTGACGGTCATCATGCTCTTCATCGCTGCTTGCATCAGATTAGTAATCCCAGTAGCATCCATAACGGTGTGAGAGTCATTCTAGACAAACTCTGACTCAGACATGGAAAGATGAAGATAAAAAACTAAAATCCTTCAGAATCTCTCAAAAATTATCCACATGGATATTTTCCAATGTCTCCTGGTATTCCTCTGCCTCCTGTGATGTCATCAACACCTGCACACAAGAACCTGAATTTGACTCCACTTGTTCAAATTGCTTGAAAAAAGTTTCAGCTTGTGGAGGAAATCTGCACATCAGCAGCTGAGCTGATCAGATGTTTCAGAAGATCTGATCCAATCAGACGCTCAGAAACACTGCTGTGTGTTCCAGTTGTGCTAACAACAGTTAGCCTATCGGCAAAGCTATTCAAGCCTAAAATAGCATCTCAAGGCTAACATGTAGCAGCTAACGCTAATGTCAGTGACTACAGTCCACATTTCTGAATCTCTGGAAAGATAAACTTTACTCTTTAATCTGCTGGTTGAAGAACCTGAAGATTAAAAATGATTCATATCTTTGTTGTTGAGCTCATCTGTCTATTTATTCAGTAATTTAGCAGCAAAAATTTAGTTTTTTAACTGAAAATGGTGCTTATTTGATCAATACATGGTTTTTGGTTAAAATGAGATTAGTTAATTACAGACTATGTAACCAACTGGTTTAAAATGTTAATTGCGTCCCACTGACAGTTTTTACCATCAGTGAATATTTATCAGAGATGAAATAAATAAATAAATAAAATACAAATGTTCCTTATCAGGTCATTATTATCCATCACTGGAGTTACTGGCTTTCTCAGCAGAAGAGATTGTAGCGATCAGACAACAGCAGAAAGAAAACTGAAGTCATCACCTCTGGTCTGGATGAAACCCAGCGAGCTGGAAACGGACGACGTGGAACCACATCTGATGACCTTTCTGCACTCTAGAGGACCTGAAGCAAAACACAGGAACACAGAATCAGCTTCTGACCTGCAGAAGCACAGAAGTGAAGATGCTACAATGAAAGTAGAATCCTGAGCAAATCGTTGTGCAATTCAGGTTTATGTGGCGAGGCATTAAACGAGCACATCGTCTGGGTTTCTCTCTCTGGAAGCCAAAATAACATTTATCTCTGCCTGATTTCAGTAAGTTCTCTGTTTTTAAGAACTCAGAAAAACTAAATAATTATAAAGCTTTTATTTACAAAACAATTTTTATAGACTTTAAAGTTTTCATGGCTCTTTTAGAGACATTAGAAGAAAAGCGATTTGGATGCATATGGAGCAAAGGCAAACTGTTGGATTAAATCTGAGTTACCGTCCTGAATGGGCAGGAAAAGTGGATATTACACACACACACACACACACACACCCACACACACACACACACACACACTCCTAATGAGATTTAGGGAGAGCTGTTACCCTAACATGAATATTTCTGGAGAAGCGCCCTGAGAGAACCACATGTGCAGGGAGAACATGCTAACTGCATGCTGAAAGACCCCAAACTGGGATTCAAACCCACAACCTTTTTGCTGCAAGGCAGCAGACCTCAAGAGAAAACAGAAAATAACTAAAACAGGAAAAAGGAAAAGTTCAGGAGCTGCTGAAATGAATAAAGAACAAGTTCAGGTTTTCAGCGACAGAAAGAACAAATAGAAACTCATCCAGTTTAACCTTCAGACTTCAGGAACAGACTCAATATTTAAAGATAATAAAAAACACTTCATGATCTTCAGACTGATTTTTGTGTCTGAAAAATAAGAAGAGTGCATGTTACATGCTGCTGCCACCTGCTGTTCAGCCTGAACACAAACCTCACAAAGCATTCTGGGTAAAGTAACTATAGACTTTAATATCTTTGCATCCATGATGGTTTTTGTTGTGAAAACATAAATCCTGAGTGTTTAGGTTTAGTTCTCTGCTGCTGTCCAGCTTTAGATCAACTTTCTATAAAACCGATTAAAATTGGAAGATGCTTTTTCTTTCTGTTTATTATATAACATTTTATGTTCATTGAAGAATTGAAATAATATTTAGTCATAGTTTTTGGTTAACATTATAGTAACATTGTTTCTGGATGTAGTTTCTATGTGGCTCACAGTTTGTCTTTTTTATCTGTTGCTATGGTTACCCTGGTTAGCAGCAGCTGTTTTATGTGTTGTGATAGATAAACCATTATTATCCCCTCAGCTTTTATCTCTTCACTCGTATAATTCAAACTGTGACGCATTAAAGCAACAGAGACATTTAACCTTCAGCTGCTTTAGATGCTTCACTGTGAATGTGAAACCAGAGGAAGACGGCAGGCGGTGCGGCCCGGTGACCCGGCGACCCGGCCCGGTGACCTGGCGGCCTGGTGGCCCAGTGACCCAGCGCGGCGGCCCGGTGGGGTTACATCGTATCAGCTCAGATTGTAACATGATGATGATGAACTGAGGAATTAAATCAATCCTGCAGACGACCTCAGACTGCAGGAGCTTCAGCTTCCAGCAGGACGACCAGCATGAAAATACAGCCAGAGATATTATGGGATGGTTTAGACCAGTGGGCAACTCCAGGTCTCCTGTGTCTCTACTTCAACACACCTGAGTCACATAACGAGGTCGTCAGCAGGACTCTGGAGTCCTGACTGCACTGAGAGGTGATTCAGCTGTTTGATTCAAATGTGTTGGACCAGGGAGACAACTTGGAGCTGCAGGACGCCGGCCCTTCAGGACCAGGACTGCCCACCCCTGGTTTAGACCAAAGATGATTCATAGGTAAGAACGGCCTAGTTAAAGTCTAGTTCTAAATCCAACTGAGATTCTGTGGAAAGACTTTACAATGCGTGTACAGTGTACACAGACGGCCGTTATGAGATCTGATTGAGCGCGAAAGAAAACACACACCACACTTTTCAGATTTTTAGTCATGAAATCATTTTCCTTCAGCTTCTCACAGTTTTCAGTCTGAGATCAAATCCTGATGAAACACGCTGAACGTTCTTTGGAACATGACTTTTATCAACGTCCTTCAGACTTCTGATCAATTCCTGCGTGTGGATCAATAATCTGAGCTGAATTCATTCCTGCAGCTGCTGACGCTGAACAAACTCTGTCCTGAAAGTTTAGATCTTTCCCAGCTTCAGTTTTACTTTTTAATTCTGTTTCTGAACATTAATGAATTCAACACCTGAGATCGTTGTGACTCTGAGAACAAGTTTAACTTTCTGCTTCCTCCTTCAGACAGGAGTGAGATGTGAAGGGGCGAATGCCCGGCTTGCTTGTTGTTCTGGCTGGCTGGAGTTTCAACCACACATGAATCAGATGTTGAATAATGGCAGCCGCTCAGCACGGCTCTAACAAACGACTTCTTTTTCCTGTGTGATTGTGGGAATCAGCAGAAGTTGGAGGAAATGGTTCCAGTGTTTGTGTAGAAGCAGCTCAGAGCAGTTTAACCCTTTAAACGCCAAACTAAACACAGAACTACTCACCTCTATTTATTGTATATAACTAATAAAATGCTACAAAGATTTTATAATATGTATCAGAGCAGCCGTGCAGAAGGTTTTTCTACATTGATAATAAAAACAGGAAGGTGTCAGGAAAAGGCCTGGTTCTGCCTGCAGGTGACGGATGGGAGCAGCGTTTTCCTTTCCCCCAGAAGCCTTTTGGTTTATTATCTCTGCTATGATAATTTGGATCAACTAAAAACAGGAAAGTGGTTCTGTGGCGTTCTTTCTGAAAACACAGATTTAGTAAAGTCAAGACAGAACACGTCTGAAGGTGATGACAGACGCAGACGGTTTCATCACGATACACACGCAGAGCAGAAGCAAAGATTCATGTTTTAATCTGAAACCTGATAAGAGAAATAATGTCTCTGAAAATGTCAGAGATATTTTTACTTGTGTCAATTTGCATGACAGAAAAATGAAAAGTGATGAGTTTGGGAGCTCTATCTCTTCATTTGCTGCTGCTTTGGGAGAATCCGACGTGTTTTCCTGCAGCTCTGCTTTGGTAACTTGGCTGACCTCGTGTGTTGAAACCGGCAGCTGCAAGCGGTGAGGAAAACATGAGAACTGTAACTCCAGCAAAATCAAAACATGAAAATCTTCCTGTTTAAGCTGGTGTTATTAATGTATTATAAGATTATTCACTCATAACAGAAGCTATATATTATAAATCTAAAGAACGTAAAAGCCTGAGCCTTTTATTTGGGGTAATCAGAAGGTGAAAAGTGTTGATGAGATTATTGTTTAATAAACACTCCAGTCTGGTCCAGTCTGACCACAAAAGGATAAAACATATTTCAGATGATTCTTCTTTGTCCTTTCATTTGAATTAAAAACAAACATTTCACATTTACACTTGAAACCACCCTCCTGCACTGCCAGGCCAAAAACGCTGCCTGTGTTTAGGCTGAGGACTGACCACCAGCTGGCAGAAAGCTCCGTAACCTCAGCTGATGCAACGAGGAGCTTCTCATTTCTTCAGCAGCCAGATGGAAAATCACATCCTGTGGTCCTGGAAATGACATCAGGCATCATGCAGAAAGTATTAAAATTGGGTTGATAAATGTCCAGTGGATTATTAAAAACTGGGAAGTGGGGAACCATCAGACATTAGATGGAAAAGTAGTCATAAAAACCAGATTGTGATCAGTGATTATTTAAACATCAGATTGGATAAAAACAGCAGCAGAACTCAGGACGGTTCAGAAGTGAAAGTAGGAGCATTTCCACATTTCCACAGGAGTGAAGAAAACTCAAAGGATCCTGACTGAACAGATGTGAAACTGTAAGAAACCTCTAATCAAAGGCAACACACCCGGATTCCTCCCGAACAAAGACGACCCTGTCGTCATCGTCTTCTTTTTCTTCTTCTTCTTGTTGTTGTTGGGTGGATCTGATGTTTCCACAGTGAGTCACTCCTGCACTGAAACAGGCTAAACATTCGCTAACGCAGGAATCCTGCACTCTGATGAACCTAAAACAGCCTTCAGTCAGAATGGCCACTACGTTTTAAAGAAGCCGGAAAACAACAGCTCTTCAGTACGGGAGTGGCATCATCATGCTGTGGGTTTGTTACTGCAGGAGGGACTGGTGCACTGCTGCAGCATCACAAGGAAACAACATTATGTGGAAAAAGAAGCAACATCAACCAGGAAGTTGAAGTTTTGACAAACAGGTTTTCCATGTGGACAATGAATAAATAATTTCCCTGCTGGGATGAATTAAGTAATTCTATATTCTATATGAACTTCAGTGTCTCTCAAGGTTACAGACAGGCTGAGGTCAAAGGTCAGGTCACCTGGTTCTGAACATGACTACACACTGTAATGGTTTCTGGCTAACTCTTTTGGAGTTTATCATCTGTAGAAAAATTTAAATCAAATTCCATGGAATTAGGTTCAGATGAAATGAAGTAACAGTAAATTATTCAGATGTTGACAGGATATTAAATAAAAACTTGGTGGATGACTCACAGGAAAACTGGCTGCTTACTCCAAGCAGGAACCCAGTAATTTTAACCGGTTCTCTTCAACAGGCCGGGGGGAAACGTGAGACGTAATTTTCTCCTGTCAAGTTTCCACCAGGAAAACTTCGCAGTGTTCGCTCTGCTGCTACAAAACCAGTAACGCCTGTTACTGAAACGACTTTGTAACTGTCTTTATGTGTTTCTGGAGGTTCAGATCTGAGTTCATCTCAGCTGGAAACTAGAGATCAGGCTGACCTCTGACCTGACCCCTGGGTTCCACAGTGGGCCTTCTAGCAGCTGCAGAACATTTCCAGAACCAGAGACTAAAGTCTCGGATCAGAGAAACTCATCCAGACTTTAGTTTCTCTTTAGTGGCTTTGATTCCTGCAGCAGCATCTTCACAGGTCTGATTGACAACCCAGCGGTCCAGAACGCTGCTGCTGGAGTTCTGACTGGAACCAGGAGGATAGAGACACCATCCGGTTCTACACCACCCAGACCTACACCACCCGGTTCTACAGTCCTTCACTGAGAGAAGAGACTTTAAACTGCTTATGGTACTTTAGAAATCACTGAACGGATTAAAGATCTGCTGCTGCTGGATCAACCTTCAGATCTCTCAGGTCACCTGGTTCTGGTTCTGTTCTGCATCCAGAGAAGCAGCATTCAGCTTCAACCCAGCTGGCTATAGATGTTTTAGATTATTAATAAGAGGAATGTTGATTGATTTATTTGGTTATTTTGATTATGACATTTGACAAAATGAAATATTTGCAGCTTGTTTCATAATTGGTTTCTGTTATGTTTTTACATGTAAAGCATTTTGAAGTGCCTTGTTACTGAAATATGCTGTTCTAATAAACTCAACAGGACTTTATGAACAGAAAACACAGAAGAAGAATCTCACCAAACCCAAAGCTGAGGTGGAACAGCCGTTTGGAAAACTGATTCTAGTTTGTGTTCAGATTATCTTTGGTCACTAAAACGTATTTGATGGTTTAAAACTTTAACTGATGCAGGAGAAAACACTTTTGTTTCTGAACATCTCCAGCACATTTTGTACTCTGCAACTTAAACTAACTTCCTATATGAGGTCAGCAGAAACTGACTGTTTCCTAAACAAGGTGATGAATTAAAGTCCTTGGCTAAGGGTGTGGAAGAACTCAGCTGTATACAAAGCTCCTCGCAGCAGATCTGCTTCTCCACTGCTGCATACTGGAGCCGAAGCTCGGTGTGCAGAGCTCAGACCTGCTGCAGAAGGAGCGTTCTCGTCCAGCTGCAGGTAAGAACGTCTCAGGTTGGTTTTGTTTTGGCTCAAACAGAACCAGGCGGTAAACATAATCCATTAAAATCTTTAGGTCCAGGCAGAAGTGACCAGAAAACAGAACTGAAAGCATTACGGCGTTGAAGACGTGAAAATGATCTGGAGGATTATTAGAATTACTTTACTGAAGTTATGATCTTAAAACTCTTTTTCCCTCAGTGTCTGACATTAGATCAGTTATTATTACCACAACTACTTTATACTTTAACAATAAAAATGACATTTCTTTTAACTTTTGTCTTCAAACATAGACATTTGTTTTTTCTTAATATTTATGTGTATTTGTATAAATGGATGTAAAATGTACAGATGTGTAAACAGACTCATGGTGAAAATGAACCAATCCTTTATCTGGGTTTATTTTTTATTCAGGAAAAAATCCAACATAATTTAAATATTCTGATGGTTGATCAAACATTTTGAATCAATTAACAAATCACAACGTTTTCCCTCAGAGATCATAATGACAGTAACTGAGGTCTGTTTGGTTTATTCACTGGCCGCCAGGCTGAACCAGGATCAATGAGCAGAAAGGAAAACGTGTTGGAGGCATCTGCTGATCTTACTGTCACAAACATGGAGATTTAAAATCTACTGAAATTTACATGAACAGATTCAGCTGTTCAACAAGCCCTGCAGGTTGGTTTATCTGAAGGAAGGAAGATGGAAAAATCATCTAAAAGCACTAAAAAAGTCATTTAAATCATAAAAATATTCCAAATGATTGTAGTTATCAATCAGAGCATTAAGTTCAGTTTATTGTTTAAATAGCAGAGCAACAGCAGACTCATCTGCGATGAGTCAGCTTCACAGTGAGATACTATCAGGTGTGCACTGAGTTTTCCAGTCAAACTAACAACACGATTGACAATATTTTTGCTTTTTTCCATTGTTTTTTTCCACGAAAACGTCAATAAATGTCAGTAAATTCCAAAATATGATTAAATGTGGTTACTGTGTGCGGTTTAGTGATCGCTATAACGCGGTTTATTTTTCACATTGCAGTGTGTTTTGCGTCCTGATTGGCTAAACAGTCTCCGCGCTTCTTCTGTGTGCCAATAACGTTATGGTATTTAAATATACAGCTTGGCAAATTTTGGCAAATATTTTTGCCCAGAAGAAAAAGGAGCGACAACAACTACCGATAACTATGTTCCTCTCCCGAAACAAACACACCTGCACAGTGGCGCAAAAAGTGGCTATGCAGTGAATGCAACGCATAGGGGCGCTGCACTAGAGGGGCGCAAAAACGATGTGAGGATTTTTTTTCTAGTCAGCATTTTATGTACTTAACAGCTGTTTATGTATGAAATGATCAATAACAGAGGAACAGCACTGATTAGGCGCCCCTCCCCTCCTGCCAGCCTCTCCCTCCCATACAGGCAGCCTGGCCAGCGGCCCTTAGAGAAGCGCTGAGGCGCGTTTTTTTTTCCTTTTAAATTTGAATTGTAGGAATGAACAGGGAGCTAAAGACGGGCGGCAGATAAACCTCCGGCGCACAAAACAGAAAACAGAAGAGGGGGAGGATAAATATGCTGAGAGACAAAGAAAAGCTTTTCAAAGTGGCTGAAAGACAGAAGGTAAGTAATGTCAGAGTATCAACTAGAGAGTTAAATATTCAGGTTAGCTTAAGCTAGGCTACAATGACAGGTGGTTGTTGTTGTCCAATACGGGACGCGATTTATTCCGTATTGCTACAAATGTCTGATAGACGCACCTACCACACACACCTCAACAATAAGTGTAACAATAATGACCAAAACAAAACACGGGAAATATTAGGGTCAGTTATATTTTCGTTTCGGGGCCTAAACCACACGAACTGACGCTGTTGTCACCGTTGCTTAGAGACGGTTGCTACGCAGCCGCTGTGAGCTGCTATCAACCCGAGTCTTTTTAAAATGTCCGCCCGATAAAACACCGTCCTTAAAGTAAAACCTCTGGCAAAAATACAGACGGTGGTGGGAAGAAACAGGCTAAACAATCACAGTGACGTTTAATAGGGGCATTTAAAAAATATGTGTATCGATATTCAGTGGGTTGTTTGATATCAGACAGAATGGATCAGGAGAGGAACCGCAGAACCTAAAGAACCTAAAGAACCTAAAGAACCAGACATCAGTCTCTTCATCCCTCAGTCATTTCCTGAGACCGAAAAATAATATAAATGGCAATTTAAAGAACAAATCATACAAATAGATTAATAGTAAATAAATAAATATTGTGAAGAGATCATTAAAAACGTTTGTTAGGATTGTGTAGGAAAAACGTTGATATCTTTTATAAATAGTGTTTTGTGGCCAATATTATTTCACCGTTTTATTAATGCGGGTGGCCAGTTTATATAAGGTTTCCTATCAATCTATAAGAATGATAGAAAACATGCTAACAAAAAGCCTCAGACCTGCAGCCACAGGCGCTTCTAGACAGGATAACAGAAGAGGCTCTTTGGCTCAAATATATTAAATTATGAAATACTGCCCTGATATTTGTTTCTTTCTTTTTTAATTGCCCTGTAGGCAACGATTTATTCATATATATGTACATTTATTAGTATTGATACTTTAATTAAAAATGAGTTTTGTGGGGTGGGGGGTGATGACATGTTCACATAAACCTCAGAAAGTATGTAGTTGCCCCCCTGCACCTGCACCATAGGCTTCAGAAGAAAAAGCCACTAGAGAGCAGAATCAGGCCGCAGCGTCACAGTCAGAGGATCAGTGAAATACACGAGTCACAATTTATCCTACCTTCGTATTGATGATTAACATGATTATTTTACTGTAGTTATTTGTAAGAAAATGTTCTATTTGTTAAAAAAAAATGCTTAGGCCTGAAAACAGGTTTTGTTCTTTGGTTTCAATGTAGAATATTTAATTATGCTGTATAATAATTGTAAAAAAAATATAGGTAACTACTTCAGGGATTTCGCCTATCACGGGTTCTTTTTGGAACGGGTTCACTGTATCTGACTTTTAAAGTAATGGAAACACTGGGAATGTTTTAAAGTATTTGTGTTTATGGTGGTATGAATGCTGCAGTCACAGACTTACTATTACCTAAAAACAGGTCATTAGTTTTTTTGTTTGTTATTTTTATCATAATCTTTATCAGTATCACAATATTACCACAAAATCTAACAATAAAATTCTACGTCCACCAGTACCATCTACATAATTTTACTGGTTTTTCTTTGTTTCCAGCTCATGGAGTCTCTTCCGCCTGTATCTACGGCCTCCTGGTCTGACAACAGCAGCTCGTTTCTCCCGTTCGGCCCGTCGGACGCTCCACACTCCACAGACTGGGAGACGATCTACACCGTCGTCCCTCCCTACATCTTCATCCTGTCGCTGCTGGGGCTTCTCCTCAACTGCTTCGTCCTGGCCGTGTTCGCAGCCCACAAAGACTGCCTGACCGTAGCGGAGATCTACTTGTGCAACCTGGCGCTGGCCGACTTCCTGCTGCTGTGTGGCCTTCCGTTCTGGGCCATGTACATCCTGAACCACTTCAACTGGTCGTACGGAGATGCTTTGTGCAAACTGGTCAACTCCAATGTTGTCATCAATTTCTACACTAGCATCTACACCCTGGTCATGATTAGCATCGACCGCTACCTGGCGCTGGTGAAAACCATGATGGCGCGGTGGCTGAGACAGACACTGTATGCTAAGATAGCCTGCTTCGTCCTGTGGATGTTTGGACTGCTTCTCAGTCTGCCAACAATAATTCACAGGAAGGTCAAGTTTATTGAGGAGTACAATACCACTTCCTGCATTCTAGATTACACCTATGGAAGTCCTTGGAAGCTTGCCCATCAGATTATGCTGAACGTCTTAGGCTTCGCGCTTCCTCTCCTTGTCATTGTTTTCAGTAGCTGGAATATAATCAAGGCTTTGGCTCAGAGGACGGAAAATCTCACATTTCACGACTTCAACGATACAAAGGCTACGGTGCTGATCTACGCCGTCATGCTGCTATTTTTACTGTGCTGGGGCCCCTTCCAGGTCCTCACCTTCATCGACACGCTGTGTGATGTGGAAGTGCTGGACGGAGAGCTGTGGTCTCAAACTCTCAGCTTGGGCGATCAGGTTTCCGTGTACCTGGCCTTTCTCAACAGCCTGCTGAACCCGCTGCTCTACGCCTTCTCTGGTCAGTACTTCAGAAGGAAAGTTATTGCCGTCTACAGGAGGGCCAGACAGCAGCGCAGAGGGTCAGACATGGCCACACATCAGCGATCGCTGGTGTCTACGTTTGTCAACAGAACAGAGCAATTACAGCCGGTGGTCATCGTTAATGCTAAAGATCAAATATGACTCTAAAGACTTCCTCCTCTGCTCTTCATATGATGGCAGGAAGTAGGCGGCATTACTAGAGGATGTTATTTTACTCTTGTCCACTTTCAAGGTTACAGATTCAGTGACATCTTTGTCCTGAACTGTGAGCTTTTTGTATGTTTTGTTCCTTTTAAAGTCTTGTTTACATTTTACA
The DNA here is from genome assembly GCF_001444195.1 of Xiphophorus couchianus. Classification (NCBI taxonomy): domain Eukaryota; kingdom Metazoa; phylum Chordata; class Actinopteri; order Cyprinodontiformes; family Poeciliidae; genus Xiphophorus; species Xiphophorus couchianus. Next base: position 22,938,558 of record NC_040246.1, read on the forward strand.
TTTATTGTCATTTTTCACAGGTGAACATCTGAAATAAAAATTTAGCATTCCCTCACCAAGTCCACATTTTTGGGTTCTTGATGAATTTCTCACTTTATATCTCAAAGACAAGATAAAGATATGTCATCACATTTAAAACGAACTGCCAATTTTTGACAGATAATCTATCAGTTGGGATTAGTAGAGGGACTGGATTAGAAATTTTAATTGAGTTAATTTACAGGTCTGTAATTAATTGCATTTTAATCCAAAACCTTATTGATGAAATAAGCAACATTTTCGATTCAAAAACCCATTTTTGCTGCTAAGTTACTAAATAAATAGACAATAAAAATAAGCTCAACAATAAAACTATCTATAGATTTCAATCTTCAGGTTTTTCAACCATCAGTCTGGAGAAAAGTTCATCTTTCCAGACTTTCAGAAGTCCTGATCTTTCATGGAGCTTCTGTAGAAATGTGGACTGTAGACGCTAACATTAGCCTCTACTGCATCCATAAATAAGTTAGCATTTAGATGCTATTTTAGGCTAGCATAGCTTCACTGATAGGCTAACTCCTTTTAGCACAACTTGAACACAAAAATGTTTTCCGGCGTCCAATCAGATCAGCTTAGAAGCAGAAATCAACCCTCAGTTGTCCGTCACTATTGTTAACGGATGTTGACTGTGCGTCAGATTTGTGAGGGTTAAAGGTCACACAGGGGCCAAGATCTGTGACCTCATCATCAAGTGTTCTTTATCCAGTCCTTGGTTGTCAGAGTCTTACAACGTTTAGTAGTTTATCTGTCAACACTCTTGAGCTACATTTAGTTTACGGTTAATCAGGTCATTAGCATCATTCTGTATAACCTGAGGATGTAATTCAGCCCTTTGATTCAGCTGTGTTGGATTTGGCACACGTTAAAAAGTTTTAGGAGCTGGCCCTTGAGGACAGGAGTTGGACAGAGAGATGAAGCAGCTGGCTGACCCAGAATGGAGGAACAGTTTCAGGTTGCAGTTCCTGTCTCTGTCTGAAGCTCAGAGGAATTTAAACTTCACTTCACATGAACAGACGTTGTGTTTGAGCCACGCATGCACAGAGAACATCCAAAGACCCCAGGCTGGGATTTGAACCCAGGACCTTCCTGCTGCAAGGCAGCACTGCTACTATTCAGCCCTAATATATAATTCCACCCTGTTGTTGTAAGTCTACTCTATTACTTTCTATATTTTGTATTTCTTCCCAACTGTTTCCTGCCTCAGAGCTCAGCTTACTTTTCAAGCTCTCTTGTCATTAAACTGACAGCCTGAGAGGAAAAAGTGTGATTGACATTAGAAGCTGACTCCGCCTACTTTAAACTTTCCCATATGGAAAATGATTAATACAGTTAGCACAGTGTTGTCTGGAAACCGGCTCTTTATGAAATATGTTCAGCAGACTGGCTTTAATCACAGTTCCAGGCAGGACAGCTTTAATTTTCCACTAGCGCTGAAGCGCTACCAAGCTAATTATTTAATAGAAACTGTCAGCAGCCATTCTGACACTCTGATGAACACACTTCTTTGTGGGGGAAACTACTGGACCCGCTTGGTAACGGGTCCAGTAACGGGTCGTTAAGGTTAGCATGACTGAGGTGCTGTTCAGGAATTTCAGTAAAGTCTTTTAGTTTCCATGGTAACGCTGTAGGTGTGACTCAGGACTAGCTCTGATCTCAGGCAACACTGCATCCATAAATAAGTTAACATCTGTTTTGTATTTAGCATAAAACACAAACTGGGCAGATCTTTTAAAGAACTTTGACAAGAACCAGCAGGACCCTGAACCTGAAGCATCAGCACTGGATCACATGCTGTATGCTTGATGTAGATCTGCATTTAGTTATGTTGACTCAGCATTTGTTTTCTTAGCTTAGCAGAAACTCTGCATTCTACATTCACAACTCCTGAAACCAATGCATTTAAGATTTTAATGCTTTTTAAAACATATTTTTCCTGTATTCTCATCATGGCGTTTGGCTGTAAAGGTACAGCAGGCATCCTTATTGCTGAGCACTAAATTGGAAACAGAACAGTTCTACTGAGCCCGGAGGATAATCAGATTCTTCTCTGCTCCTCGTTTATCTGTTTTTTCCGTCTACAACAGGTTCAGACGGAACATCAAGTCAGTTCAGATGAAAATTACTAAGCGATTGTTTACAGTAAGAGAGGAAAGAGGCAGTCAGTGCAATGTGACCCTCTGAGCCCGGGTTTAGCTAATAGCCGTCTGGGAGAGACCTGACCACAGCCAGCAAGCTGATGCACTATTAGACTATTATAATTACAATATGTTGGATTCATGAGGCTGAGGAATAAATTCAATTTCTACATTCTCAGATAATTAGAACCACAAAGAGAACGAGTCAGGAGCTGAGTTATTCCTCTGAGTTAAATCAACGTAGCAGTCATGTTTCTGGACTGGGAGGAAGCCGGAGTACCTGCAGAGAACCCGGCATGCACAGGGAGAACACGCTACCTCCATGCAGAACGACTCCCAGCAGGGATTTGAACCCACGGCCTTCTTGCTGAAAGGCAGCAGTGCTACCAACTGTTGCACTGTGCAGCTGCAGTTTGGATAGTGATTCTGATGCGCACGCTGAAAAGACTCGGGTCAACGTGAGCAGAACCTCCATCAGCTGGAGGTTCACGGGAATCTCCATGGAAACAAACGACAGAACCAGAACCGGGTTGGGTCGGGTTGAAACAGACTCAACATGACTGCAGCGTTCTGACTTCTGTTAACGGAGCCACTGATTCACCTTTGCACAATACATCATCACATTCATACTGTAAAAAAGGTAAATTGTTATTGCAATAAAGTCTTTCTGTTGTGTCTTTTTATGTGCTGCTGTGCATAACTGGATATTTTTCTACTGAATGATTTAAATTTGAGTCAGTAACCAAGTCACTTGATGTGTTTTAAAACGAGTCCACTTTGTAAATCTAGGATTTCTGAAAAATAAAAACTGAATTTGGGGGGAAAATGAGATGCATTTTATCAAACTGTCATTGTTTGCTAGATTTAAAGTGTTTTTTTAACTCAGTTTATAGTTTAAAGTTGTGTTTACAGAAAGGTAATTTAACTGAATAGTAATAAAGTTGTGTAATGTTTGTTTGGCAGAGCCAAGGGGCAGACAGATTCCTGAAAGTTGCATTAGTGGAAGGTTTTTTTTACCCCTCCAGGGAGTCTTTTTGTGGGCTCTAGTGTCCCTTTTAGGAAAGTAGGCTGACAGGAAACGGGAAAGGAGAGGGGGGAAGACATGCAGCAAATATCGTCGGGTCCAGGAGTCGAACCCACGACGGCCGCGTTGAGGACTCAAGGCCTCCCAAATATGGGTCGCGCTAACGCTACGCCACCACGGCACGCCCGATTAGTGGAAGGTTTAATAAAACATGAATTTATTAAAATGGACAAAGAGCTTGGATATAAAATCAGGAAATAAAAGAAAAAGCAGCACTGAACAATAAAATATCAGGAGTCCAAATGCTGAGGCTGTAAAAGAGAAGCAGATTCACTGATTAGGGGAAATGTGGCACAGCTGAGGGAAAAACGCCAAACTTTGTTTCTGCTGTTCTACAGGAATAAAAAAATGTAAAATGGAAAAATATTGTTGTTTTCTCAAAGGGTTAACATGGAAGGAGCTGAACTAAAACTCCCCCACAGCGCAGCGGGGAGAGTTTAGACAGAATGGAGGCAAAATTACAGAAACTTCAGGAATCCAGAAATGCTACTTTGGACCACAATACACAGTACAAAAAGAAAATAAATATATTTCAAAAGTCAAATGTGCTCTGTAAGGTCCAGGGTGGCTGTCTCAAGTGGCTCAAACACAGAAAAGCAAATTAAGGCCAGAATCTAAGTAAATAATACAAAATGATCAAAACCAAAACACAAGAAACTAAAAGTCCAAACATCTATAGATCATCACACTTAGACTCTAAAACTTTATTAAATGAGATTCTTTTTAGATGTTTGTGATCTGAAAACAGAGGATCTATAATCCTGGTTATTGTTCCCTCATAAATGCTTTAAGAAAGTTGCTAAATAATTGATTCAGAACCAAACAAGGTTGGGTCACTGGATAATTTATGAGCTAATGGTAAAACACAATTATTCCTAATGTGTAGAAATGAGAAAAACCATCCTAGTCATCCCTCACCATTGTGGAAGATAAAAGCAGCTTTGTTCCTGGGTTGACTGACTGACGGGTTTAATCCGAGTCCAGAGGAGCTCTGCTCTGCTGCAGCAGCAGAAAGAAAACTGGGGAGGGACGTCTGAAGAGTGGGAGGGAACCAAGCAAGTCATCTCATATTTAAAGACAGCTCACATCATTTCAAACCGCTTACTTACTACTGCACACTCCACACACACTCTCACACACACCGAGGACAGGCGCAGTGAAGAACTGAGGGGACTTGCTGTTGGTTGCTTTCCTCTGGACAATGGCTCTTTTATCCACCAGGTATGCACAAGTTTTACTACGTATTCCTAATTAAACATCTAAGATTCAGTAACTGCCACCTACAACTTAACAATATTTACCGTTATGCAAAGTAATGAGCATTATGACTGCATGCAGAGGGATGACTGTAGTGCGTTTAAAGCTGAAGAGCAGGTTTTTCTTTCTATCAAATAACAGACTGAGTTTGTCTCAACATGTTTTATTCAGTTTGAAGAAACATTTGAAGGTAAAAAATACAACTGGTAAGTTTGGAAATGTCCAGAGAGAACATGAGGGACAGGCTGAGCTGAAACTATAAAGTACAAAGTCCAAATAGAGCCATAAAAGTAAGTTTATGTTATTGTGGTTATGTGTTGTAACGGTATGTTTTTGTTTCGTTTTTCTGTCTCTGCATGCTGCCAGGGTTGGTCAGGTCTCTCTTGTAAAAGAAATATTATAATTATAAGTAATTATAATAATTAATAAATAATATTACTGAACAATTCTATTAATAGCCTCTGCAGATACTTTTCAGGGCTCACTTAAACTGTTCAGGCCAGCTGGCAATAATTTTAAATCACTTTTTTAGATTGTAATAGCGTCATATATAATGTTTAATTCACCTTGCCTGATCTCATGGTGCGTTCACACCAAACGCGTTTTGAGCGTCAGGTTTATATTCAAAGTCTATGCTGAGTGTTGAACGCTATGGACGCGTCACATGGTTCAAATCGTGTCTCGACGGGCCTCCACATTGACTTTAAATGTAAACCAGATGCGCCTGACGCTCAAAACGCGTTTGGTGTGAACGCACCATTAATATTTAGCTTTATTTTGTATCATTTCTCTGCAGCCTCCCTGCTAATTTGACCTCGCTGGCTGCAGATGGAGACAAAACAAATTCTAATAATTGCTCACTTGACAACTGGACCTTCACTTATGTCCCAGCGTACATCCTGTCCATCTCTGTTCTGGGAATTGTTTTGAACATCTTTGTGCTGATGGTCTTCATCCTCCATAAGAATCCCTGCACCGTGGCTGAGATCTACCTGAGCAACCTGGCTGCTGCCGACCTGTTCCTGGTCTCCTTCCTGCCCTTCTGGGCCGTCAACGCTTGGAATAAGTTTGACTGGATTTTTGGTCTTGGATTGTGCAAAATGGTCAACGTGAGCATCCTGATGAACGTCTACTGCAGCATCTACTTCCTGGTTCTGATTAGCATCGATCGTTATTTGGCTCTGGTCCATCCACTGTCCCAAGAAAAAATGCGTCGCCCAAAATTTGCTAAAATTAGTTGTGTTGTGGTTTGGATTCTGGGATTAGTTCTCAGTGTTCCAAAATTTATCAACAGGAAACTGGTACTTCACAGAAATATTACTTCCTGTAGTGAAGCTGATCCAACTATATTAAAGACGACGGAGTGGATGATTTTGGTTTTAGGGTTTTTTATTCCCATTTCCATCATTTTCTTTTGCACTATCAACATCTTCAAATCTCTGAGAAACAGATTTATGGAAGGAGTAAACGCAAAGAAAAATAATCACAAGGCCAACACTTTGGTGCTGGCCGTCCTGCTGGCGTTCCTGATCTGTTGGGTCCCGTTCCATCTGCGGAAAGTCCCAACCTGGCTCAACAAGGCCGGTATACTGACAGACTGCAGCTCTATGAAAGTCCAGTCCTTCTGTGGGCAGATCTTCACCTACTTGGCGTTCTTCAACAGCGTTCTCAACCCCATCCTCTACGTCATTGTCGGAAGAAACTTCCGGAAAAAAGTTAAGGAACTTTTTCTGCTGTGGAACCACAAACGGACTCCAACCATGACTCTTAGAAGTTCAAGAACCAAACTATCAGTATTTCATCCCTCTTAGTTCTGACTCACTTCCTCTATGAGACGTTTTTAATTCAGGTTTGTATTGAAGCTATTTTAATGTTTTACCGTAAACATTTGGTGGGTCATTCAGAATTTTTGCTGGTTTCTTTATTGTGAATTAATGAGTAATTCAAGTATTTCAGCCAAACCTTTAGTGTGAACAGTAATCTGAAAACTAAATATGAACAAATTAGATTTGTGAAAAGATTCACCATAAAACAGATGTAGCACCTCACAGAGAGTGAGTGAGTGAGTGAGTGAGTGAGTGAGTGAGTGAGTGAGTGAGTGAGCGAGCGAGCGAGTGAGCGAGCGAGTGAACGAGCGAGTGAGTGAACGAGCCTCATGATCTCCAATCCCACTTCCCTCCAGGTGGGATTGGAGAGATTTTCTTTATCCAGCCAGTTTGACTTAATGGTTCCAAAAGCTTTTTTATAACTTCTTCAGAAAAAAAGATTCTAACAAATATTAAAGCATTTAGCTGCAGTATGACCATTCCCAAATAATTAGAGCTCAAACTTGAAGCAATCTGCTTAGATAGAAAACTTTTTAACCCAATTTGAATAAACAGCTTAATGTGCCGTTTGACAGATGATCAACTGGAATGGATCTGACTAAACTGAAAGGACTTTTTTTGAAAAGTGCCTTGAGATTACGTTTTTGTAAATTGTGAAACTGAAATGAATTGAATAAAAAAACCACAACAAGCAAACAAAACCATGAGTTAATAATAAAAATAAAAAGGAGAAAAACCTTCAGATGTGTAAAACTACTGAGGAAGGAGCAGCAGATCAGAGCAGAAACAATCATACAAATGACATCTTTTAGAGCTTCACTTTAAGTCTGAGAGAACAGAGATGAAACGTTTTAATGTTTGGTTTCTTGTATCACTAGGACTGTTTTTATGAGCAGAACCTCAGCAGAGGAAGAAGAAGAGAAGAAAATCAGAGACCGCAAAACTAAACCATGAGAAAACCACACAGTTCCTCACAGCTGCGTTCAGGTTCCTGCTATAAATCAAAATTAACCTGTTTGTGTTTAGATTAGAAAGTTTTGAAAGGGTTCCCATGATGTCCCCTAAAAACCAGTCAAATAATACAGAGATCATTTTATGAAGTTATGTTTGATATTTAGCAACAAGGCATCATGTTCAGGAACCCTGCAGGGACAAGTAGATCTAGACGTTATAGATGTTGCTGTGGCCAAATGTCATATTTACGTCTAACAAGAGCAGAGAAATCTGGTTCCTACTTACAATGTTTTAAAAAAATAATATGTACATAAAAAACTGTTGAAACTCACTGAAGCTTGTTTTCCCTCTCCTAAACTCAAGAGGCAGATCAGGGATCCCAACAGATCCCAACAGATCTTCAGATGAAGGATTCCACATTCATTTTCTAAATAAAAATAACAGCAGAAACCTACATGGTTGTAATATTTTATTTTTGACTATTCGTCTGGAGAGAGGAAGTCTATCTTTTTTAAAATGTTTTTGTCTTGGACTGTTTTTCTCTAATTAGTCTTATAATTCCTTGTATATATTTCATTTCCACTGCATTGCAATGTTACAATGGAGGTTTGCTGCATTTTCTGTATATTTATTGTTATACATGGAATGAAAGGGAAACTATGAAAGACATGCATGAACAACGCTGTGGGTAGAGGAATGAAGGTGTGATCCATTCACATCCAGAGCAGCTCTGTGATTGGACATCACGTTTATTTCTCACAGGAAGTCATGCAGACCATGAGAGCTGTCTGATAATTAACCAGCATCACCACACAGGTTTCATAATTATAGAAGTAATGGACTGAAATGAAGTTAATCAGTCAAACGAAGGAAGCAGGACTTCTGTGTATGAAAGCTTCTAATGGTCGTTATTCCATGTGTAGGCCTGTCACAATAGCAAATTTTGCTGAGCGATTAATTGTCTCAAAAATTATTGCGATAAACGATAATATTGTTTGAAGACCTTTTTACACTGATTTAATGGAAATGACGTAATAATGCATGTGATTTCCTGTCAAAGATAGATACACTTTATTTTCAAAAGAATATTTAACACTGGAACTGATAAACAAAATAAACTAAACAACCAAAAACAAAAATAAAATGGATTCTCAGTCTCCATTAACAAAAAACTCACTTGGAAAAAAAAAACTAAACAACATAAAGCCAAAGTGTAAATAAATACTGCATTCAACCAAAAGAGTGCAGATTATGAAGTCTGTATATTATGTTGCCCTTCAGTAATAATTAGATTTAAATAGAGAAAATGGGCACATCGACTACCTGATGCAATAGTTCACACTACATGATTTTTGCTCCTATTTTTCCCCTTACAACAATATTAAAACGTTGGTCTTTCTAAGATTGTGTGGTGTGTTACGGTAGATCGTCGTTGCCGCTCCGATCTAAATCAGGGTTTTTCCCGACTGGGATCTTAACGCAACCTGTTGAATGTGACAGGTAGCCAATCAGAAAGCGAGGATTCTCCTCTGTGTTTTCTGAGGGGAAATTATGGAGGGGAATCCCAAACAGCTGACACGGCCCAAGTCCAGCGGACATTGGAGATGATATGTGGAAACAACATTAATGTTTATTCAACATGCAAAGAATATAGAAATGACAAGAGGAGGAGTTGGAGCCAAATTGCTACTGCAGTTGATAAACCTGGTAACTTTTCAGCTGTTCTTCGTTAACGTGACATAAACAGGTTCTAATGATTTTCATTCGGTCAGGACTTTACACTGACACTAGCCACATGCATTGCAGGTAGATTGTAGTAAAGCATTGATTAATGCCTGGTTTTAAAATTAGTTCACTGAACTTGTAGCCATTATTTTGTGCCCATTGTTGGACACCACATGGCAGGACCGAACCGGATCGAACCTTTATACCTAGGATTTCTGTCGGCTAATGTGTGATCTGTCAGGTTTTGAAAATGGGCCGACAATCGGCCGACAGCTCTAAGATCGTGTCGTGTGCGCTGGGCTTCACACTAAGGAAATGAGGTCAGAGGTCAGTGGAGAGCACCGGAGTTGAGCCTTTTTTCATTCAGTCTCATTAACAGAAAGAGAAAAAGGTCAGAAGAGACGATAATGCCGATAATTAAAATGACGTGGATAGTTTTAATTTATCGTACGATTAATCGATTTATCGTTTATCGCGACAGGCCTATCCATGTGTGTTTATTTTATTAACTGTTTTGTGTATTTGGATGTTTGTTGTGACATGACTAACTTGTATTACTGAATCCATCTATGTGACATGTAGAAATGCTCTGTGGGATATTGCTGCACGTCTCACTGCAAAACATTTTCTTCTGTTATGCAGATAAAAGCGAGCGGCTTCCTGCAGCCATGAACTTACAGGATGCACAGGTTGCTCTGCAGAATTGGTTCTTTCTCTTTGGTTTCTCTTGATTCCCTGCCATGGCTCTCGCTCTCACTCTGTGAACCACTTCCTCCTACTGACAGAGCTTTGGTGGAATAACCTTTAAATGGTTGACATTAACTGCTACAGAAAAACTGTTCTTGCAGTTGGCAGTGTATTTACTGTTACGTTTTAAATGTGTGTCTTTGCTGAAGGCTGAATGAAGAATGTAAAATGATTCTGTTTCCATCCATTGGTTTATCCTCCTGTAAACAGTTTTCTCTGCTGAAAAACACCAACAGGATGATGTAATGAGGCTCCGCCTCTTTTAAAATGTCAATATTTCTGTTTTTCTGTCTAAAGTGAATTTTTTATACTTCATGTATGTGTTTGATATATAACAAGTTGTAAGTCAATAAACTGTCTCTTATTACAGATTTTTCTGATCTTGTATTTATTCGGTTTGTGAATATCGAGAGGTTAAAGGTTAAAGTTATATAAGCTGAGAATAAAGTTTGTGTAAATAACAGGTATGTAATCATAAAGGTGACCCATAACTTTATATAGATTAATTATCAACCAATTATATCTGATTTACAACACGTTTCATCCAGCTAAGTGCATGAAAAGAGATTTATGGAGGTTAGGAATAAAAACACTGGAAAATTGACCAATTTAAGTAAACAGGCAGAAAAATAAAGATATAGTTATAGTCAAAGAGTTAAAAGAGAAATTAATTATAAGGAACAAATAGGTGTGGAGAGTCATTTTCAGTAAATTAGGATATGGATTCAGATGAAGTACCTTTTGAAAATAATGTTACAGATAATGTTTTAAAAGTAGTTTTTTCGCTGTTGGTCTGGTGTAATATTTTAATTTGAAATGTTTTCATTAATTGTAAGTGGGACAGCAGGAAGGCTGTTCATCAGCGGAGCAACGCCTCACTGTAAGTTTTATTTCTCTGGTTTTCAACAGAAGGCCTGAAGGGTCTGGAGGGCCAGATCAGCCAACGCCGAGCCTTTCGGGTCGGAGTAATGTGAGCTTTTCTTCAGCATTCCTGCAGCTGCATTCTGAAGCAGCTTTCGTTCCTTCAGCAGGGCCAGAAAACAGAAAGTTACAGTGATTTATTCTACTAGTTACAGCAGTTATAGGAATCAAGGTCGTTTCCCTTCAGATGAGGCTGAACAATAACAGGCAGCGAGGAAAATGTCCGTCTGCAGAGACGTTGGTGGTTAATCAAGCAGCAGATATAAGGAGCCGTCTGACGGGCTTTCTGGGCCTGATTGTCAACCTCTGTGGTCTCCTCATGTTTTAATGTTCCCCAGCATTACTTCTCCTGTGGTCTCTGTGGCTCTGCAAGGTTAAACCAGTTATTGGTTCCAACACGTAGGATCCTCTTAGCACAGCTCTCTGCTGCCTCCTGTTTCTCATCTTTACAATCTGGAACTCACTTTTTATGTTGCATGTCCTCCTGACTGTACGATGTAGAAGGATGGAGTGATTTATTGGTTTCATTAGCTTACCATCAGTAATCCTGAGCAGGATTACTATTGCATCACTAGGGTAAAACTAACCTGTCTCACCTGTCTAAACCCAGCCCTCGTTCCCTATTAGTGGGGGAACAATCCAACGCTTGGTGAAGCGTTGGATTGTTCCCTCCAGCCGACATCGAAGGATCAAAAAGCGACGCCGCTCTGAACGCTTGGCCGCCGCAGCCCAGTTAACCTTGTGGTAACTTTTCGGACAATCAACTTGTTTTTCAGTCAGAACAATCATTAATAGTTTCAGATTATCTGTAAAACATGCAGTTTTCAGATTAAACTGAACAACTCCTCTCCACATTAACTATGTTGTTTGTCTCCAGTATGAGAAACTTACTTCCCCCCCTTTCCACACTGGACCCGTCTTATGATTGCCAATCTGCTTTTTGCAGGTTTTCACTGTTTGAAGTCAGAATGTCTCTGAGCCAACACCCTAATGTTTAACTTCCTATACAAATTATTTTCAGGTTCAAGTCAGGAGTGGCTGTGAGTGATGTAAATTAAAAATAGAAAATGATTTAGTCATTAAATGCTGTGTTTGATCCTGGAAAAAGGTGACAGTAACTTTATCTATTTCCTTGATGTGCCTCTATAATATCCTATCAGCAGAACTGAGTCACTTCAGCTGCCAGTCAGACCTGACTGGTGACTGGTTACTGGTGACCAGTTCAGCGCTGGCTGGTTGCTGACCTTTTCTTTCTAAAATCTGCCTGTTAAAATTTCTATATTTCATCCGTCAGGCAGCAACTTTCAATCTGTTCCTCCATCTTCAGGTTCCTGATCACCTTCACAAAGCCAAGTTTTCTTTACAGCCTCATCTAAGATGAGATCAGATAGGAACCAAAAACAAACGAGTCTAAACATGTTCATCTACTTATTCCCATATTTCAGATTCCATTAGCTGTAAACTTAGTAAACAGGAAGAACAGTTTACATGAGACTGTCTTTATTTTCTCAAGGACAGGAAATCAAAAGAACCTTTTGGTTCGTGTTCCTCTTTAAATTTAACTTAAATAGAGCAGTAAAACTTACATCATCCTTTGCAAAGAGATTTTGAAGTTTTAATGAAACCTCAACAGACTCTGAATTAGTTTGCTTTACTGCACAATTCAAGAGGCACAAATTAATTTACTACTTTCTGCATTTACTTCTCTTCATAACTATAACTTCTTAAATTGGGAGTTTTAAGAACTCCCAAAAGAAAACAATTTCTCTTGTTTGCTGATCGACCTTCACTTTATATTCAAGTTTCTGTTTCCTGACTAAGAGAAGTGCTGAGGGCTTAAAGTGATTTAGTTTAACCCCTTCCTATTGGGCAGAGGACGGCTTCTATTTCATTTCCTTTTGGGATTAATAAAGTATTTTTGAATTGAATTGAATTAAAAGGTTAACTAAGAATAAAGTGGGACAGTCTAACAAGATGAGACATTAAAGTTCCTTTGCTAGAAATAAAAAGTAGCAAAGGGACTACTTTTGCTACTTTGGTTCCTGTTCACCTGGTTAATAATCACCTGGTTCCTGATCACCTGGTTAATGATCACCTGGTTAATAATCACCTGGTTAATAATCACCTGGTTCTCTCGCATCTTATTTCCTTGTACATAAGAGTGGAGTATCTCTGAATAGATCATGAATCCCAGCTGCTCCGGTAAGCCTGGATAAGCGTTGGGTTAAATCTGAAGGAAAAGTTTTGGGTCTACTGGGGTCACAGGAGACAGAGGTTGACCTTTTGAGCAGCAGATACAACCCAGTCCTGCACATCGAGCTCCAGCGGGTTTTCTGTGGAACGTAAGTCCAAATTATTCACTGAACGTGTGTCTGTTTTTAAAAACTGTTTTTCTGTGCAGATTTCTGTTTATGTCGCATCTGATTGCTTTTATCATTTTACTATCAAACAAAAATAATCTGATTAAATATAAAAAGTTGTTTTCATAGAATGATTTCATTTATTTAGGAGGAAAGAAAACACACCAGCCCTTCTGTGAAAACATAATTGTCCTGCTCATTAAATAATGAAACATTTTCATTAACCAGGCCAGATTACTGACATGTCAAATCAACAAGTCTGAAAATAATCAATAACATTCATCAGAAAATTCTTCTATCAGTTTATGATAAAAACACACCAGCAAGCCTAACACTGAACAACTCTAGCAAATGAATGATGGCCTTGAAGCGGCCTAGTCAAAGTCAGGACTTGAATTCAGTCCAGGTGTTGTGAAAGGACCTTGAACTGGACTTTTATACAAGAAAACGCTCCAGATGAGAGAGGAACAGTGGGTCAGAATGAATCTGTTCAGTTCTGTCTGATATCAAAAAGTATTTAATCATCTGAAACATTTAAGAGCAACAATGACGAAACATAAAAACGATCTTAAAGAGGCCCAGAGCCTTTAAACAGCACTTTATCCTGTTAGTTACATATTTACAATACTGCAGAAGATCAGCTTAGAAGAAGATATTTACAAGTGGAAAAATGTTTCACAGCATTCAGAGGCTGCATATAAAAAAATAAAACATTTCTGTTAATATGACCTAATATTTCCCTCAGGCGCATTTAGAAATGCTGTCCGGAAAAAGTCTCCCCATTTTGACAGAAACTCACTGAAATATTAATAATTTAAATGCATCATGAACATCTAAATGTTCATGATCTCATCAACTCACCATGTACTCAGCTAATTCTTTTTATTAGAGCATATTCCATGAAGTTATCTACACAGATCATAACCTTAAAATATAATAAATACATATGTTGTTTTTTAGCTAGCAGTATTTAATCCCCTCCATGTTGCTTTTTTTCCTTAAATTGTAAACTTATAAGATTGAGTTTAATGTCTTTTCTACGTCACTTTGAGGAAAATTCACCCTCCTCTCAAAACGTATCTGAGTTTTTCTGTTTCTTGTCTGGAAGAACCTGCAGGGTAAAGTATATAACTGCTTAATTACATTTTTAATTTGCAAATTGTTGCTCAACAGAAGTTGAATAAATGAACATTTACAGGATTATTTGACAGGAGCTTTCCTTTATGCACTTTATCTCAGCCAAAATGCAACAAACTGATGTAAAATGTTATTTTTATTTTATTAGCTGACAGATTCGGCCGATATTTGAGGCATGGCTCAAGCTGTGTGAGAGTTTGTAGTTATCTTAGTTTTCATATGTAAAAACAGCCCCTTCATATCGGCTGTTGATAATAATTTTAAGTGAGTAACTTAGTTCAGCCTAATATCGTCCGTTAACTTTTTATCAAACATTGCCTGATATGCAGTCATGATGTAACACAGAGTGAAAATAGAAATGAAGGCAGTCAGTGCTAAAGGAAAACAGAGAATATAAATTAAATCAAAGGTGTGATTATTTTTATCCAGTGTGGTTTTTTTGTTATCTTGGTCAAAAGTTGAACTTTATGTGACTCAGATTACAGAAACATCTTTGCTAAGCTGCACACAGGAAAAGCTTTCAGAATAACAAAATCAAACTGTTGCATAATTAAACAACTTTACCGCACACAGCCGTTCTCAGCTATGTGCTAATGGATTCACCCCGATAATGGGAGCAGCCACTGAACATCGCTTCATTGGCTGGATGTTTAATATCTGCACAGCCTCAACTCCTTCTGGGTCTCTTATTGCTACGACAGGACTCTAAATTATTCATACCCCTGGCAGGTTTGGGTTGAAAGTGATCTATTGATATGACCAGCATGCACCAGTCGGATTCTACATGTCTTCCTGGTCCGACTCACCGATTGGCTGAATGGATGCAGTCTGCTTTCCAGAGTCCTGCTGGTTGCTTCCTTATTTGAGCAGCAGAGTTGATCTGTGAAGGGAGAAAAAGATTAGGGTGATGGGAAGGAGGCCTTCAAAACTCACAGACTTGGAACTGAAGATAAATCATAAAAATACCAGAAGAAATATAAAAAAATACATTTTATAACGGCTGACTACAAACATTTAAATGTCACCATGTGCCTGCAAAATGCATAATGCCACCCCTTTAATAACTGCATGGTTTCTCCTATGTTATAAACTTGTCCTTATTGTAAAATCTCATTCTTCTATTTTCTGTTTAAATTGCTGCTGACGGATCTGAATTTCCCTCAGTGGGACAATCGGTTTCTATCCTAACATTTAGCTCCTAAACTTTTGCCTGGCTCCATCCTCACATGACAGAAATACATTTCATGTTGCTACAGAAAGCAAACTATTGGACTTTTAGCTCCTAGTTCTTATTTTCTGGTAACTTTAACCCAAGATTTAACGAGAGCATGTGAACCACAGTTACAGTCACGCAACACTCCTGTTTTGTATACGGATGTCTGTAGTTTCCACTCTTTGCTTATGCAAATAGTTGATCAGTCTCACATTTCTTTCTTTCTTATCTTCTTCCTAGTTTGAGGTTATCACAATTCCAGAGAATCCAGAAAGCCTTTCCCATTACTTCAGCGTCCGCTGGTTCAGTCAATAAGCTCTTCAGCTTCAAAACATTTTGATTAAAAATGGGAAACAGCAAAAATTATGGATGTTTCCTGAAATCTTCATCTTGTAAGCACAAGAAAAGAAAAGCAATGTCTCCCATTCACTGTTAACGTTACAAAACTTTACTGGATGAAGGTCTGTGACTTTTCTGAACCTTTCAGGAAGAGATCGGTCCGATCTGATAGCAGATCACTCCAGGCATCCAAACACTGCTGACAGCTTAGAGTCATATGCAAATAGACTAGTGGAAAGCTCATAGTGCCTTCTGCTGATATTAGTTTTAACTCGAAAGAAAAACATTGGAGAGGCTTTCTATAAAACATAGTCATGCAAAACTTCGTCTACGTCCCATGATGACCTGGGAGATTTAGAGTAATGCTGACCCATTTTGGACCTAAAATCTGTTTCCTTTTTGGTTCTGTTGTCTGTTGAAACTATTTTAAACCCAAGCTTGCTTGTCCTGTCATCTTATTTGCATTGCTGAGCGGATCTGAGAGTTTTCCGGACACGGTTCATTAAGGACCGGTCTCTGTGGTGTCAGGATGAACTCCACGCTCCTCTCCTGCAGCTCCAACTCCTCAGTGGAGCAGCACATGTACCCCACAGTCTACTCTTTATTCTTTATCGTGGGGTTTCCAGCCAACTGCCTGTCTCTGTTTGTAGCCTGGAAGCTGGCGCTGCAGGGGAACAACATGGCGGTCTACCTGGTCAGCCTGTGTGTTTCGGACCTGCTCTACACGGTCACTCTGCCTGTTTGGATCGGGATGGCGCAGCGCTGGAACGTCTCTGATCAACTGTGCGGTGTGATGTATCTGATCATGTACAACAGCTTCTACGTTGGCTCGGGTCTGCTCTGCTGCATCTCTGTGGACCGCTACCTGGCCGTGGTCTACCCGCTGCACTTCCACTGGGTCAGAGAGGTCAGGGCCGCAGCTCTGCTGAGCGCTGCCGTCTGGCTCCTGGAGATTTTTCTTCACATTGTCTTGCTTCACCACATGGGGGCGTTGCAGTCATTCAACTTGTGCCACCAGCCGATGCCACTGACTTGGAAGGACGCCAATGTTGCCCTGGTTCGGGTGGTGGTCAGCTTCCTGTTTCCTCTGGTCGTCATGACGCTGTGCTTCCAGCAGATCATGCAGTCGCTCAGACAGAGCCGCTCCATCCTGGAGGAAGAGCGGCGGAAAGTCAGGCTGCTGCTGCTGCTGCTGCTGCTCACATACGTCGCCTCCTTCGTGCCCTACCAGACCGTCATGTTCCTGCGGGTCGTCCTAGAGCCGGGGGCCTGCGGCTGGGCCCGCAGCCTCAGAGACCCGTACCTGGTCACGGTCGCCATGACGACCCTGAACAGCACTCTGGATCCCATCATCTACTGTTTAATTAATGAGAGCGCCAAGAGAGAGATTTTGAGAGCGATAAACAGGAGAAGTTTCATCAATAGAGCGACACGGATCCAAGCAGTTTCCTGAATTCCTCTTCTGCTAACCTGCAGTTTTATATCAAATGATCATGTACAAAATTATTTAATTTAGCAAATATAAGCAATGTTGCTTTTTAATTCCACGGTAATTGCTCGATACGTGGACTGAAGTCAACTGAAGGGGGTGATTACTTTCTGTAAAGAAGGAAGTCATTAATGTTTGTGTAAAATGTTTTTACAGTGCTTTCTGAAAGGAAACCAACCTTTTAAAGGAAAGTCTCTAAAATCATGTCTGTATTTTTATTATTATTATTTATTAATCTGCCAAATAAATGGGAAGTGAATTTTATATTTTTGATAGTTTTATCTTGGTAAATACTTAACAGTTCAGATTCTTTAAGTGGCAGAACTGAAAAATTATTTACAGTTCTTTCTATTTATTTTCATCTGCACCAGACTTTTTGGCAATCTATAAACCTTCCATTGAGGAATGAATTCATTATTGGACTTTTGTTTAATTATTCAATATATAAAATAACTGAAGGATTAAATTGTTTTCTTTTAAAGTCAATAAGGTACGTTAATAAAGTTATGACAGGGAAGCGGTGCGTATTGTTTTTAACAGTTGGCTTCCTGTGTTTCAGCAGCAGGTCCTTCAGTCAGAACAGGATGAAACAACAAACTCTGATATTCTACAGATTCCTCTTGAAAGCTGGATGGTAGAAAAGAAAAGCACTTTGCACCAAGCTGATGACTGAATATTCTGAACAACAGATTGAAAACAAAAAATTTCTTTGTTGTTGAGCATAAAAATTGCTGTTCATTCAATAATATAGGCACAAGCCTTTTTTAATTGAACATGTTGCTCATGCAACTAATTGTGGTTATTTTATTACACATCCTGCAATGAACAATTTTAATCAAGTCTTAATAATTGTAACAAATTTTGACTTATAAAGATTAACGTCTTCCTAAAATGTCACAAAATAGTCAAAAACTGGAAATCATCAAAAGTCGCTTGTTCAAACATGTCCAGGTTAAAGTTCACCAACTTAACCTGCATGTAGTTTCTTTAGTCCACCTCAGAGTTCGGTGAAAACGTTTCCATCTGTTGCTCTGGAACAGGAAAATCCTCTCCAGCTTTCAGATTCTGACATTTTTATGACTCAGCTGCATGACATTAGCTTCCTGTTTTTTTATGCTGAGTAAAGAATTGGACTGTTATCCTGAGGATGCTCAGTTGATCACAAAACACATGTAAGCATCAGCATGTCTCTGTTGCTATGGTAGCCAAAACACAGACTTTACATCTCCTAATCCCAGGAATGGATGGACGGACGCGTACACTGCATAAAGAAAGAGTAAGAAATTTGTGCTTGGGTATTATATGCATTAGGAAAATAGATTAGGTTGTAAATCAGATTTCACACATTATGTATTCTACTGTCCCTCTTATGGAAATAATGGATTTAAATGAAGATAATGGAAGCAATATAACATGATCTCATTAAAATAAACCCAAGATCCAAGTATACTTTGTTTTTCTG
This sequence comes from Xiphophorus couchianus, assembly GCF_001444195.1. Taxonomy (NCBI): domain Eukaryota; kingdom Metazoa; phylum Chordata; class Actinopteri; order Cyprinodontiformes; family Poeciliidae; genus Xiphophorus; species Xiphophorus couchianus. Next base: position 22,957,246 of record NC_040246.1, read on the forward strand.
TCATTACAGCCAATTAACCCTTTATAATGGCTGATTGGTTTATTTATTTGTTTACATGCTTGCCTGTCATAAACACTGAAGATCCTTTGTTATAAAGTCATTTCAGGAAAATTAATCAGGAAATGAGACGTGTTCAGATTAGACAGACACATTCTGTCTAATCAATCACTCTTTACAAAGTGATTGATCGTTCAGACTTCACTGTACTTTTGTAAGCATGAATGCTCAGGATATTCCTAAGAGGCTAAAAAATGCATTATGCATTATATAATGTCTTCACTTTCATTCAATAAAAGCAAAATTGAGTTGTGCAAAAATTATTGATGCTCTGGGGAGTTCTGTGTGTTCTGCACATTCCAGCCACTCTTCAGAGTCAGCCAGTGAATATTGACTCAGGGTGATGCCACCCAACAGAGCGTTTTGTTTTTACATTCCTGTGAAACGTCCTGGTCCCTGACTTGGCCTTTGGACAGTCTGTGATGTCAGACTCTCAGTTTCTGTGAGAAAAGTTGTCCTGTTTGCTTTATGATCCCTCTCAACTCTCTTCCTGGTAAACAGGATTTTCTTTTATGTTTGATCATCACAGTTGGTTGCAAAGGAGTACTGTACATGTTTTCATGATTTTACCCCACATTCTTAATCTGTTTAACCCACAAATTCATTTCCTGACAGAAGTAGCACTATCTAAAGTGACACAAACAGGCTCTCCAACTGTATAACATGCCAAGAAGTATTGTTACAAGAAATAAACATTACAGCCCACATTCAATGGACTGGTAGAAAAAAGGCAGTCATTATCCAGTAGGAGGAGAGGGGTGGGAATGAAGCAAATGTCTTCAGATGTCTGTTCAGCATCAGATGCTTCCTTAAACAAGCAAGTCCTTGTCAAACAGTAGTTAGAAACATCGGCGCTGCAGGAGAGTTGCTTCTTTTTTCATTGGGAGAAATTGGTCTGTCCACCTGAAGGTATGCAACAAATTTATACTTTGCTATTTTTTGCTTTTATTCATGAATGTTAAACATTCTGCAACATTTACTGCTTTGCAAAGCATGAGGATAATTAGAAAATTAACAGATATACAACAATCTCTCTTAAATTGTTTTGACTTCCTCAGCATGTCAGACTGTCCCTACTAATGTATTTATGTCAGTATACAGTCGACTGTTACAGTGCAGTACTAAAGGCTTAAACCACACACTGCCGTATCTTGGGTTGTTTTGGGTTTTTCTGGTTTTGTTCATGTGTTTTATGTTTGCCTGAGTTATTCTTATTTTGATTAGATCAGCTTCTGTTTCACTTTAGTTCAGCTCTTTGTTAGTTAGATTTGGTTTGTTTCCTGAGTTTAATTATTTTTTGTCCCAGTTAGATTTGTTTTTCCTGGCCCCTTGCTGGGGTTTACTCCCCCTGTGCCATCTCTCTCTCTCTCCCTCAGCCTGCTTTCTGTTCACCCCTCACTCCTGAAGCTCGTTTTCTAATTAGTACCGGTTCCAGAATTCAAACTCCCTGAATTTAACTACGTCCCTTTCATTAACTCACTGGATCCTCCCATTATACACAATATTATCTGCCCCCATTTTTCCCAACTATTAATCCTTGTGGTGTTTTTTATTAAACTTCCACCAACTACTCACAGCTTCAAGCTGCCTGCATTTGGGTCCAATCAACACCAAACATGATTGAAGGACCAATCAGACTTGCTTCTTGCTGCAGAACTAGCACTAGAATGGCTTGATTTAGTCCTTTCTGACGTATACCTATTTCGGCTTAGATAGTCCAACTGGCCTGAAGGATTTTATCTAGCAGGTGCTTTTGTTCAGTAAATAGGGCCATTACCTTAGAAGTACCCTGGTAATGGCCTCAACGCATCTCACAGTTGCACAATTGTTCCTTAGACTTAGACTTTGTTGTCATTTTCAATGCACAGGGTGTATACAGAACGAAATTTCGTTGCATACGGCTCAGGATAATGTTTGAGGCTCCAATGTTGTGAGTAAAATAAAATACAGTATAAAATATGAATATAAATCTAAATATAAAATATAAAGTGCAGGACTGACAGTGAAATAGAAGTTATTTAGCTCTGTACATGTGCAAGGTATAAAGTGGAGACCAGTTTTTGAGTGCAGTCCAGTTAAGAGTTCAGCAGTCTGATGGCAAGTAGGAAAAAGCTGTTTCGGAACCAGGTGGACCTGCACCGGATGCTGCAGAACCTCTTTCCAGAGGGCAGCAGGGAGAACAGTCCATGGTGGGGGTGTGAGGGGTCACTGATGATGTTTCGGCCTCAGGACACGCATCCTGCATCGATGGTTGACCTGACACTTCGCCCTTTTGCCTGAGCTGGGTGTGGAAGGTTGTTGCCGAAGCAGTTTCTCCTTGTGTGCCTTCTTCTCACTCACATGAGAGTTACCGAACTCTTTTGCAAGCTCAACCAGGAAGTCCACCCGTCTCTCCTGCACCCCAATGCATGCCTGATAAAGCACATGTGCATTCAGTGCTGCCATGTCAATCATGTTTGCCAGGTTTGCTGACCAGCTGTCACATAGTGATGGAACCTTGGCCACCCCCCGCAAGATTATGACTGAAATAAATGCCATTAGTTCTTGTGAACTAAATAGGTGAAGCAGTCACCTATTTATCCTCCACAGCACAAAAGGCTGCATGCAAATTTGCATGTGCTAAGTCTCCCAGATTTCTTTTGCTTACACTTTTTGCATGATTTTTTTGAGGTGGATCAACACAATTAATACCCTCTTAGCTTTATTTCAAAGAGAAACATTACTCATTTCTTTTAGAAAAACCTTTGCATATTTTTTGAAACAGATTGTATGTTTTGCAAACTCTATGTACATTTGGCAAAATGACCTGGATAATGCAGCACAACATCATGGATCAGCTGCAAAAGGTCACATCTCTCCAAAAACACTTCATGTATGCTTCAAAACTAAACTGACTAGTCGTAGGTATCATAGATACCCACCCCCAACATGGACTATTCACATTCCTACCTTCTGGCCTGACGGTCAACGACCACATGTACAATAGAACAATAGAAGAATAGAAGAATGGATGAATGGAGGCTAATTTGAGCCATCAGAGTCGTCAGGGTGGACTCAGGGTCTTTTGGCCCTGTTCAGCCAATATGGGAAGGACTCGAAAGCCGAGCCATCCTAGTGCTAGAGCAATTGAGAGAGAGCAAGTCATTCAGTAAGAACTCTGGCCAAGCCTTGTTCATCATGGCGGAGCATTGATGCCGGCGTCGGTTAATATGCTGCAGAAAGGAGTTCCTCAGCTCTATGTCCTGTGGTCAGTGGAGCTGTTGGAAGAGGCAGAGTGGGACCACCAAGCAACTTTAGCCAAGACATCCCACAAGCCACATGTCTCTGTTCCTCCAGCTAACCCATCCGCCCGCTGCAGACGCTTCCCCTGCTTCTCCAGGGAGTCTGGTTGACACTCCCTCAGCTTCTCCAGAAGACCAGGCTTTCGCTTTCACTGCTCCTCGTCCTCTTTGCCACCACCTCTATCACTCTCAGTTAGCCCCACGCCTCAGAACTCAAAAGCTTTTAAAAGCCTCGCCAAAGACTTGCAGCAGCTCTGTCGTCTGCAGCGCACTTATCGGCATCAATCCCTCCATCACCAGTAGAGCCACTTCATGGGTCCCAGGCCGCAGAGCTTCTATATGGGTTGTCTCCAGGTCCTGAGTCTTGTTGTGAGTTAAAGTCAGCCGAGCTGCCACCACCCAGTCGTCCCCCAGCAAGATCCTTTAGTTTCCAGCCTCCAGAGATTCAGCGGCTCTGCTGCCAGTGACAAGCCTCCAGACTGTGGACACCTTCATTGCAGATAGTCATTCTCCAGATCTTCTTGTTGGCCTTCTCTGAACCACTTCATGGTTCAAATCTTGTTTGTAACTTGTGACTCCATTAGCCTACCTCTTGGTCATCCTCCATGAACATGTGTTTGTAGTTTGTTTTGTTTCTGGCCCTCCTTCTCAGGTCCAGCCTGGCCTGGTTTGTTTTCTGTTTCTAGACTTCAACCAGGTCTGGTATCCGCCTTGGGACGGGGTGATGTCAGGATCTTTGTTTTTGGGGGGTTTGTGGGCGTGTAGTTTTATTCTGTGATTAAATCAGCCTAGTTTTTGTTTTGCCTTAGTTCTGTACAGTCTTGGTTATTTTAGATTAAGTTTGTAATTTATTTCCTGTGCTCAGTTTTTGTCAGTTACATTTGTCTTCTTTGCTCCCTTGTTCTCTATAAAACACCAAAAGGAGAGGGTGAGACCGTCATTAAATGCTTACGCAATGTGAGATCAAAATATTTTAATCATCCACTCATTGATGATTTTTGTACACATTTATCCGTCAAATCAGCAGCCCATCACAGGACAAACAATCATGCACACACTTCCTCCTCAGGGCAAACTAGAGTGACCCCTCTTTCACTGGGACCTCTAGCTTGGATTCAAACCACAGATCTTCTTGCTGCAAGGCATTAGTGCAATCAACTGCTACACCCACTAGCAACATAAAGATTTTAAAGGTTGGGGAAGTGTTCTTCTGTTTATTGGATGAACTTTTGGCTAAATGGGAACATATTTTCACCAGTTAAACATTTTATTATTCATTATATTATTTACATCACAGTTGATGTTTTTATAAAGTCTGAAAAATAAATCTAACTTCACATTGTTTAACGTTTTCTTTTGTTCCTTTTGCTTGCATCTTTCTTCAGAATGGTGGCTAACTTCAGCTCCATGGTTGAAGAACCAAACCAGACAAATTCTAATAATTGCTCACTTGAACCCAACAACTGGACCTTCACTTATGTCCCAGCGTACATCCTGTCCATCTCTGTTCTGGGAATTGTTTTGAACATCTTTGTGCTGATGGTCTTCATCCTCCATAAGAATCCCTGCACCGTGTCTGAGATCTACCTGAGCAACCTGGCTGCTGCCGACCTGTTCCTGGTCTCCTTCCTGCCCTTCTGGGCCGTCAACGCTTGGAATAAGTTTGACTGGATTTTTGGTCTTGCCATGTGCAAAATCGTAAAAATGAGCATCCTGATGAACGTCTATTGCAGCATCTACTTCCTGGTTCTGATTAGCATTGATCGTTATTTGGCCGTGGTCCATCCACTGTTCCATGGGGGAATGCGTCGCCCAAAATTTGCTAAAATTAGTTGTGTTGTGGTTTGGATTCTGGGATTAATTCTCAGTGTTCCGAGACTTATCAACATAGAATTGGCACCTGACAGAAATATTACTACTTGTAGTGAACCTAATCAAGTTATATCGGAGTGGATGATTTTGGTGTTAGGGTTTTTTATTCCCATTTCCATCATTTTGTTTTGCACTGTCAACATCCTCAAAGCTCTGAGAAACAGATCTATCCAAAGAGTAAATGCAAAAAAAAATGATCACAAGGCCAACACTTTGGTGCTGGCCGTCCTGCTGGCGTTCCTGATCTGTTGGGTCCCGTTCCATCTTTGTAGGATCCCATCCAATCTCCAATATGCCTATATCCTGACAGGCTGTATGCATAAGAAAATCCTGTACTATTGTGGGCAGATCTTCACCTACTTGGCGTTCTTCAACAGCGTTCTCAACCCCATCCTCTACGTCATTGTCGGAAGAAACTTCAGAGACAAACTGAAGGAACTCTTCAAGCAGTGGGACCAAAAACGCAGTGCAACCATCAGCCTAACAGCTACAAGTACAAGGTTTCTACGAAGTGTTAAATCCCAACAGATTATCAACTAGAATATGAGTTTACTTTTTTTTTCCATTTACTTAGAGAAGAGACAACTAAAAACTAAACTTGTTAACTGAAGGAATGATTACCAATTGTAATCTGTGTGGAAGGTAACATCAAACCAAGGCATGTCACTCAGTGACCCACAGATTGATCCTTTTCACGTCTACAGGTCCAGTTTCAGAGTTGTCTTTATGAGCTGATGTACAGACAGTGAGACCATAAGGCCAACAGTTCTGCAGAGAAATTAAAAAAAGAAAGGAAAAAAATATGATCTTGTTTCTGTAAAAGCTTTAACTTTTACAAGCCAAGGTATACTTAGTCATATGTTTGTGATGTTATGAATATATCAGTATTAGAGTCAGTATTAGTCTAAGACTAAGGGTATTATTATTTACCAGTTCAGTTCTGTGTTTTTCTTTGCTCTGGTTATTTGTTAACACATCTTTGCATGAAGTGAGATAGAAAATCATTTATTCTACCACACCCAGTTTTATTTTAAGTGCTTTCAGAATAATTCAATATCAACTCTGTTACATAATTAAACAGCATTACCGCATGTTGTATATCACTGAAATAATGGACTGAATCAGGATAATGGAAGCAATCTATAGATGGAAACAGACTTTGGATTGCATTGTAAAGGCTCCATATATTCTGCTCTGTTACAGGGTTTCTTGTCATGTAGCTTCAGAAATATAAACTGGTAATCCAAGACTTATTAACTTTACCTCCATGCAATGTGCCAACATTAGTACAGTTAGCTCAGGAAACCCAGAATTTATTCTGCTGATGTATTTAAATGTCTTCCAAGCTGTTTTTCTGTCTTAACTTTCTGCAGTTTGACTCAGTCACACTGCTGGAGAGCAACACCTTGGCAAGGATGGGTGCAAACAGCTGATTCTCACATTTAGCTGGACCATCGATGAGTGTTCTGTTTAACTGCCTTATTATGGTTCTGGAAGCATTGTTCTTTATTTTGGTTTAAGACAGGAATGCCCAAGTTCGGTCCAGGAGAGCCTCACTGCTGCAGCTTTTGGACACATCCCTGCTTCAACACGCCTTAATCAAAAGAGTGGCTATCAGGCCAGACAGGAAGGACTGACGAAGGAGTTCAGCCCTTTGATTCAGGCGTGTTGGATCAGAGGTGCATCTAGAAGTTTCAGTAAAGTAGCATCTTATCTTATGATTTTGTTAATCTGATGTTCATGTCATGGGATGTTTTCATTGCAATGCTTAATCCAAATGAACTAGTGTGAGCTCCACGGCCGACGTCAGCTGTCCTGGAGATCCAGACAGAAACACGTCAGCCTCATGTGTTTATGATTCTTTGTTCTTCGTATTAAAATGATGTTCACTCTGTCACAGCTTAACTCGACTTTTACTCTGACCTGTTTGAGTGTCTTATATTGTAAGCTCTCATATCATGTGCATGTTATTAATAAACTTGACAGTGATTTTCACCTTAACAGAGTTTGGAAAGGTTTTTCCATAACACCCCAACTAGACTTCACCAGCCCTGCTCTAAGGGGTTGTGATGTGATGTTCTTCACTGATACAGACGTCTTTCACAAGTTCATCATTATAATTTTCAGATATTAATTCTGATTAAATATGCAAGCAGGTCTGATTATTGACCTGCAAATACGACTAATAAATACTATCTCTCTGATGACTGAAGTATCTCAAAAAGCAACATATCATCTAAAAGAAATAAACAATAATAGACAAAGTTATTGGCATCTATCAGGCTGGAAAGGGTTGCAAAAGTCTTTCTAAGGCTTCGGGACTCCAGAGTGAGAGTCATCATCCACACATGGAGGAAACATGGAGCAGTGGAGAACCGTCGCAGGAGAGGCTGGTCAACCACCACTACCACATCTAAACCTCTGCAGGCCTCACTGCCTCGGTTAAGGTCAGAGTTCATGAATCAACAATAAGGTGCTTCCTCCACATGCCTGAGAACCAATGGCACCCTCTCTTCACTCAGATCTTCAGCATGTTTTCTCTTAGAATCGGTTCGACTGGGAACTCAAACTTCAACATCTGCTCCACCTCCAGCTGCTGTGGTTCTCTCTCTCTCTGCTATGAGTCAAACCAACCTGTTCCCCTCCTGGCCTGTGGGGGCGCTCCATCAAGAACCACTGAAGGAAACGACACAAAAGCCTCTGAAGACACTGAGAGCAACTTCCTTCTTCACCAGATGGAAACAGAAATGGAGTGGTGTCCGATTTTAACGGTTGGAGGATTTTTCTTTAATCTTTGGCAAAAGACCACAAGACAATGCTAGACTAGCATATTTATTTTGGTTGCATTTACCCAGAATGCCTTGTGCTGTAGTAAAATTCATGCTTTTGAAGCGGTATCCATTCTCCTTGGTGTTCACTTTTGCATTGGAACTGCACCAGAGTTCACTTCAACAGAACCCAGACTAAGATTTGTTTTTTGGTCTGGATCAGAGTTTAATTACACATTCACACTTCCCCAAACGAACCGCACTTTCTGGAAAATGGACTAGAGTTAGACTACAGGACACTTAACAGGCCTGGTGGGAATTAACCGTTATTCTCTGGTGGTTCACACTCTTCACTAGCACATTAACAGAAATACTTATATTGTTAACGCTATTCTTTCTGTAACATATAATAAAAAAGACCTTATTTCTTCAATTTACAGCAGACATGAAGTCAAGTAAGCAAATCTATTTCAGAGTCTTCCTGGGCCTCCATCCTGACTCTGTGAGCTAAACTTTTTCTCATCCAATCCAAACTGGAGCATAGAGTCCTCTGTGTCCTGATGTCAGCCTCTACTGTGTGAGACACAAATATACTGAAGCGTTTCTCAGTCACATGATTTGGTTTTGCTCATGTCTGAATAAATACTGTGGAAATTTTTCAGATTTGATCATGTTTGTTGGATACACTCCTGAGCCACTGATTGCCCTGTTGCTGAATCAGAGGGAGTGGTGACTGTAAATAAAAACCAACAGCATGTTCTGCCTTTCCTCCTGCCCAGATGAGCCGTTCTGCTCTGGTGGAGGGAAACGTCTCCACCTCCTCTGTGGTGGCTGACACCATGGTGTTTACAATTCTCAAAATAATTTCCCTGCTGGGATGAATAAAGTAATTCTTCTTCTTCTTCTTCTTACAACCTGAGAAAATCAGATTCTCACTCTAGCAGAAACAGGGTCAATTTGGGAAGGTTTGAGGAAATTTCCTGAAACTATTATATACATACATATACTGTACATACAGTGTATATATATATATATATATATATATATATATATATATATATATAGGCAGAAAAAACTGCAGAGAGAGAGAGAGATGCATTAACTCAATCTGTTAATGTCTTCATTAGTGGTGGGGTCTGATTAAAATTTAATTGAATTAACTTCAGGGTCTGTAATTATTAATTGACAATTTAACTAAAAATAATATAATATTGACAAAAAAGCAACAGTTTAAATGGAAGTCTACTTTTTGCTGTTAAATTGTTGAATGAATAGACAGCTGAGCTCAACAACAAAAATATTTATAGTTTTTAATCTGTTGTTTAATCATTAGAAATTCATCTTCTTAAAGTTTCAAAAAGCTCTGATCATTCATTGAGTTTATTTAGAAATGTGGACCTTGGATGAAGACATTCCTGTTCTGGAGCTGACACACCTTAACGTCTGACCTCATGGCATGTTCAGGTTAAGTCATTATTTTTATACTTTTTCTTTATTTTATATCAAAGTTGTTTGTTGCAGGAACTTTTTTAACCCAAATAAGACGTAGTCATTTTCTCTCAAAGATATTTCTCTCAAGGATATTTCTTTATGTTTTTTTCTGCAGATTAAGGAACACATCTTCCAAGAGTTTTTATAAGTATAGTGGGAATATTTAATCTTTCCCCTTTCCCAGCACTTAAGACTACATAAATGATCTCAAGAGAATTCCTGAAATAAATCTGCACATATTGTGTTTTGTAAACATTGCATGCTTTACTTGGCGAGCTGTTACTGACCTGGCAGCCTGTCAGCTTCTAAATGTTAACATTTTGCGGCAGAACTGTAAACAGCTGCAAGCCTCAGCAGCACTATGTATATTATTCCCTTCTCACCCACCGCGGGTGGTTCTTATCCTCTGAGCTCAGGTCCTCTACCAGAGGCCTGGGAGCTTGAGGGTTCTGCGCAGTATCTTGACTGTGCCAAGGACTGCACATTTCTGGACTGAGATGTCTGATGTTGTTCCTGGGATCTGTTGTAGCCATTGGTCCAGTTTGGGGGTGACTGCCCCGAGGGCCCCGATGACCACAGGCAACACTGTGGTCTTCACCTTCCAGGCCCTCTCCAGTTCCTCCCTGAGGCCCTGGTATTTCTCTAGTTTCTCCTGCTCCTTTTTCCTGATGTTGCAGTCGCTTGGTATTGCTACATCTACCACAACGGCTTTCCTCTGTTGTTTATCCACTACGACAATGTCTGGTTGGTTCGCCATTACCATTATATATATATATATATATATATATATATATATCATACGGTAGACTGCATTTCAGTAGACACTGAATAAGCAAAGTAAGTCACATGTTACCTGGCAACCTTGGATGTGCTGAGGGTAAATGGTTATTTTGTCCTCTCAACGTTTGACGCTGTGATACAGAAAAGATGAAACACACGTTGAACTTCCATTAACATCTAACAGGAAGGTTTATTCTTCTTCTCTATAATGAACATTCTCCATATTCAGTAATTCATATCAAATATGAAGTACTGTTTTTTCAAACCTTTTGTACTGTATTTCTAACAATCAAAATAAAATTATATGAATTTGATTTAACTATTAATAGCTTTTACAACTTTTCTACACAAATAAAATATATTTTAATATTTAAACATCTTAGCTTTTAACTGTATTGTTTTACTGAATAATAGTAAAACAAAAAACTACAAAACTGAAAAAGGTGTAATGCTCCTTTAATGCTGCGCCTCTTTACTAAGCTTTACACATAAACAGCCATTAGTTATGAATGTCGTAACAATATGGTTCCGATGGTTTTTGCAATAACCCATAAAGAAATCTCCATTTTACAGATAAAGAGATTAAAATCCTTTACCTGAAAATTGTTTCGAAATGTATAAAATCCAACCAGTTCAAGGTGAATCCAGCAGTCCTTCAGCTGTTTCTCAGCTAGCTCAGCACAGCTACACAGGCCGCTAGCATTAGCATAAATTAGCCTCCGGAATTATGTCCCGTTTTCTACACAACACTCATCATAAACTGGATAACGTGACTCACTAGTTGACTCCCGATTCAATAACCTCTTCAACTCCTAAAGATAATCAATATTTATGCATCAAGATATATTTTTACTGACCTGTGATACAGAAAAGATGAGACACACGTTGAGCTTCTATTAGCATCTAACAGGAAGGTTTATTCTTCTTCTGTGTGCACAACCTTCTCTATGCCACCAATGCGACAGACGCCCCCCAGCGGTTGTATGTGGAATCGCGCTGAATAGCTGAAATAACACTAAATAACTTATTACAATGAGAAACTTAAGGTAAAAAAATTATGTTGGGATGCCTGATTTTATTCTCAGTGTTTTCACATATATGTAACTTGTCTGTTTTTCACGGGTCTACACACACAAGTTAATTGCGAAAATAGATAACTCTTCACAAATTATTGTGTGCATATTTTTTAATGAAAAATTGAGTGGAAGGAAAAGTTATGGTAGAAAAAAAGTGCACAAAAAGCAGATAAAAACTCAACAAGAAGTTTTTGCAGCAAAGACAGATTCATAACGTCTGACCTTCAGCTGGACTTCAGGAACGAAACACATACAGACGGATCCGGGAAACGCCTGCAGCTGATCCATTCCTTGTTCTAAACTCCTCCTGAATCAGAGATTGAGAGGAAAACAAATGGAGTGCTAAGATGGTCCAAAGTCCTTCTGAAAAGTGGATTTTGGACAGATTAGGAATGATTTATTACCAGTTTGATAAACACCACTTGGGATTTGATCTGATACTAAAACCAATTTTTTTTTCTTACTAAGTTTAGCTGCAGTTGTTATTAAAGCATCTAGACTTCCTGAACAGAACCACAGGCTGATGTCCTCCATCAGCCTGTGCATGCCATGTTCAATGCATGCCACCCTGCATTGAAGCAGTAATTCATGCAAAAGGAGCCCAGACCAAGTAAAGTACAACATAGACAGACCCACATTTCTGTATTAAATTTAATGTTGTTTATATAACATTCTAATCTTCTCATTGTTTTCATTTCATTTTGGAGAAATAAAGTGGACAACCTAAAAACTCTGCATGCATGTTCTCCCGCTTGGCCACATGGGGGCGCTGTTATCCTTCACATAATGTAATCAGCACATGTCCATCCTTCATGAACACTGAAGTCCTGCAACATGTTTCAGGCAGTTCCATGTTTTTAATGAGGAGCAAAGAGAAACTTTTACCAATTATATTTAAAAACTAAACTAAACTCAGAGATCTGGGTGTTGTTTCTGTGGAGGACAGAAAATTACATCAGAATTATGTTTTAAAGGTAAATGGGCTTTTATTTTAAACAGGGACATGTAGAGCTGATACGTGCAACATGGAGACATGGCATTAATAACCAACAGGCAGTCATGATCATCACCAACGTAACGATGCAATAAACATGAAGCCTCTCACTCTGTGTGCAGATTAAAACTGGCCTCTGTTAGTTTTTCTCCTGATTGCTCGTTTGGAAGCAGACTGATGAAGAGACATGAAGCTGGCCTAATCTACGCTGCAGGTATGTGGACGGAGTTCAGGAGAAAACTGTAAGTGATCAGCTTAGAGTTTTAAACCTGAAAAAAAACCCTGAACTTAATTCGTTAGAAATAGTATTTTATTTATTTCATACAAGTTATTGTCCAGAACTAATGTTTGATGAGTCTCCTCCGGACGGGTCGGGTGTAGATCCTTTCACCCAGAATAGCAGCTCAGAAATGTTGGAAATGTTTCATTTCATCCAGAAGTTCAATGCTTCACTTACAAAAATGCAATAACTCTCTTTGTGGGGGTCTGATGAATTAATTAAATTGAACTTGTGTAGTTTAACTCAGAAACAAACACATTATGGTATGTGATGCACAAAATGATGGAACAGATACATGCTATAAAGTTTCCAGAGAAATGCAGCTGTGAACAGCTACATGTTGACCGAACTGTCGGAGTTCAGACAAAATTCCCCTTTTGATTGAACTTTAAATCCTTTTGGGAAAAGTTAGTTCTGAGAATTTTGATAGTTTGGCTCCAACATGGTTTTGGCATGTTGCCTCTAAATAATTTCTCTCTGAAACGTTTGGACAAACAGGAAACACTGACCAGAGGATGTGACAGATGTGGGCTTTTCTCATTTTAAACACATTGGACCTTATTAAGTACATTAAAATATCATCACAAAGTGAATTGATTTGAGAAATTAGTTGTAAATTGGCAATATCCAAATAAACTGAATGGAATTGAGAGGAAGAAGCTGGAAGAAACATCTGGCTCTACACCTGCAGAAAGAGAGAAAATATCTGAATGTGTTTAGATGTGAAATAGTAACAAATCTTACCTTTATGTCACCAAACTATCTTATTTAAAAAAAACATAAGAAATTAAGAAACAGATTTGTCAAAGTAAAACACCTGTGACAGAACTTTAATATTTCTAAATATTAATGGTAAGTCTGGCACACAGTGAACTCAGTAAATGTTATGTCAGTAAATAAGTTTTCCATCAGTGAGCTGTTAGTTTCTCCTCCTCCTGTTTTCCACCAGAGGTTGGCGTTAAAACCTGCGATCTGCCATGGAGAACCAGACTGGCGGCCATTGCTTCAGGGTGTTTCCCGGTGGAAACGCCCCTCGGCAGGAAACTCTTCCTCCTCTACTACCTGACCGTCATCATCATCTCCATCCCTGCGAACGCCTTCTCCCTGTACGTGTCGCGTCAGCACATCAGGCAGAAGAACGACCTTGGCGTTTACCTCTTCCATCTGGCCTTGACTGACCTGACCTTCACCTTTGGCCTCTCCCTGTGGATGGACTTTCTGTGGAGAGGCGTCTGGACCCACGGAGGCTACGTCTGTTTGGTCTCCATCTACTCGCTCCACACCAACTTCTACACCAGTGAGGCTCTCCTCTGCTGCATCGCTGTGAGCCGCTACCTGGCGGTGGTTCATCCGCTCAGGTTCGCCTGGACGAGGAAGGTCAGCACCGCCGCCGTGACCTCCGTCACCGTTTGGGTGTTGGTGATGGGCTTCAATGTGTGCACCATAACCTGGCAGGACTCCTACTATGAAAACAACATGATTTCTTTGTGCTACGTCTTCCTCCCGCTGTCGCAGACCATGGCTAATGCTAGCATCGCTCGCTTCTTCCTGGGCTTCCTGGTTCCGGTTCTCATCGCCTTTTTCTCCACCTGGAGAACACACCTGGCAGTGAAAGCCAACAGAGCCACGATGGACGAAGAACAGCTGCGGATCTCCAAGCTGCTGACGATGGTTCTTCTCTGCCTGTTGGTCTGTTTCGGACCGATCCATGTTGCTTTCATGGTCCGCATGCTGTTGGATGGCTGCGAGGGTTTTAAATGGTTCCTCTGTATTTACAAGGTTAGCACTGCTATATCGACCATGAACTGCCTGGCAGACCCTCTGCTCTACTGCTTCATCACCAGAACAGGGCAGGAAAACATCCAACAGGTTCTGCTTTTCTTCTTGAGGAAGCAGAAAAGGACGGAAGGGATAAACTGTATAAGTTAAAGAGGAAAAGTTTTTGCAGAATCAGCTGGTTTTAATTCAGCTGCCCAGTGATTTCAGAGTTTAAGCTGAACATAAACCTCCTTTAGACATGAGTTGATATTAAATTCCTCCTGAATGATGAAGTGTTTCATCCTGTCTCTACAGTCAGACATCCTGAGGCAGAAACTCATTTTTCTATCCGCGATCTCGTTCTTTTAATTACTAAAAAGCTCAAGACCATCAGGTTCTTAGGTCGGAGGAAACTTGACAGTCTGGGTCTGGTTTTCTGGTTCCAGGGTCGGTGGCTTGTACAGGATGAGAGAAACTGCAGCAGCATCCTGCAGTTAGTTAGTTAGATAGTTAGTCAGGGTTTAATTCAAGATAATGACCCAAAACATACGCCCAGACGACACCAGAACTACCTTAGGACAAAGACCCAGACGGAAAGCTTCAAACCAGAGTGGCCAGTATGTTTTTAAACCATCAAACTGGTTTAGGATGAACTGGAAACAAGAATAAAGCGAAACAACCTGAAGGTGTCGGACAGTAAGAGAAGAACGTCCTGAAGATTATTTGATTTCTGTTGTAGAAGAAATTAATTCAGCTGTTCAACTAAAGATGACTTCCATGTTTTTTAAAAAGTTTGTTTAAAAAAAAAACAACAGCTCTTATTCATGTTCATTTCACAGAACTGAGAAATAAAACTGCATCATTTTCAATAAAAAATAAAGAAAAATTGTTTTATTCTAAACCTTTTAACATATCGATGATGTGATATGAACATATCTTTAAACCGATGTTTGAAATGGAGTGTATAGCTCAACCGTCTAAGATGATATGTACATTTTTCTTTTATTAATTTAATTGGTGGATGGATGGATGGATGGATAGATGGATGCTGTAACTAAGGCCCTGTTTCCAATAACCCAGATATTGTGGTTTTTATAGATATATTCTCATAGATCCCATCCCACAGTCTGGTTCAGTCTTTTATCTGGTTCAGTCTTTTATCTGGACTTTGCTGAAACTTCCTGTGATTCTCTTTCCTCAGTTTTTGTCCTTGACTCTTTTTTTATGTCCAATTTTCTGTATTTACAGAACGGAGGGATGATAATGTGATGCGATTACTGCTCTTTAATAACTGGACCAGTTAATAAGCAACAGACCTGCAGACTCACCATCCTGTGAGTCATTGTTACCATGAGACGACCCGTTTCCCAGAAATCAAGCTGCAGGTTTGAAGGAGGAGAGAAAATCTCCTTCCTGATGTGAAGCAGTCTGTCACAGCTCAGTGATTATTATTCTGTTTTGGGAAATATGTTGCTTTAGGTCACTAGATATATGAATATTTTAATGTTTTATAGTTGCTGGGAGTATTTTCAGTTGCTAAAACATGATTCAAGATTTCCATATCAAAGTTTAACACCATAATTATAACCCAGCTGAGATATGACATACAGCTGGGATGTGAATAAATATCCTGGAAACTCCCCAGTCAGGTGTTTCTGTGATCCCTCCTTCATTTTTACTTTGATTTCTCCCACCAGGTTTGATTGTTTAATTAAAATCAGTTCGCAGGACAAACTTGATCAGAACTGTTCTGGTTCTGCTAACAGAAACGTTTGGTTTTCCTCCTGCTCAGCAGCTGATTTTAACCTTTTGTTGTGTTTTCCTAACAGACGCTTTATTTAACCCAATTATCTGTTTAACTGCATTAACAGATAAATATACATGACAAATAGAT
Organism: Xiphophorus couchianus; assembly: GCF_001444195.1. NCBI lineage: Eukaryota > Metazoa > Chordata > Actinopteri > Cyprinodontiformes > Poeciliidae > Xiphophorus > Xiphophorus couchianus. Next base: position 22,973,497 of record NC_040246.1, read on the forward strand.
ATTAGCACAATTTCTTCCTCTGCAAATTTGATTGATAAGCTTTTATTAGAGTTTTCAGTTTCCTCACATTTCTGAATGTTTTAAGCAAAAATACTTTAAAAGTTTCAATCCTTAAATGGAAAAACGTCCCATTTTTAAAATATAAATATTATTCCTGGTTGTGCTTTCACTCTGTGGTTGTGAAATGTTTAAACAGACCTATGGATGTATGCTGCTCTCTAGTGGACATTGCAGGCAATGCAGCCACATCTCTTTGCTGTTTAACTTCATACTTTTCTGTGACGTCATTCAGAATAAAAACTTTTATTTACTGAATGAAAATCATCTAAAGCCAAACTTTCATTCATATCATTGATGATAATAATCAAGGTTCTAGCTGTGGCTTATAAAGTATTTCTAAACATACAGACATGTTCAATAAACTAGAATATTATTGAAAATTATTTCAGGAACTTTATCACTCCTTATATAAAAATATTATTTAGATAAATTACACCTTGATGAATATTTGCAAAACTCTATTTCTGTTACTTATGATGATTTTCTACTTACAGGAAATGAAAACATGACATTAAAAATTGTAATATTACATCAAACCAATAAAAATTAATTGCTGTTTAAAATAATCATGGTAAGTGGTGTTGTTTGGTTTTGATAATATTACTTATATCCAGTTTGTTCACCAGTGTTTCCTCTCTAATCTTCATCCTTTGATTGATTTTGCAGATAAAATCTGCAGAATCAAACAGGAATCCTTAAAGACTCATGAGAGTTCAGATGAACATAAAGTTCAACTATATCAGTTTGAGAATACTGACGGTGAGAGCTGAAGAGTTTTAATTTAAGTTTCTGCAGGTTGACATGATGACTTGCAGGATTGTTGTTGAAGCTGTTTCCATAGCAACACAAGTCGACTGCATCGTCTGCAGTGTGAAACTTTGTCTTTTTCTGAAACGTAAAATCCTTCAGCTAAAACTCAACAAGCTGCAGCTCCTTCCAGTTATTCACTCTGCTTCACATTTGATCACATTACAAATACAAACATGTTTCATGTTACGTGTCACACAAAGCAGAATATAGTTTGTGAAGTGGAAAGAAAATGAGATGATTTTCAAACAAATGCTAAAATAAAAAACAGGAGCGATGTGTTTTTAAGACTAGCAGGTTGTTGATGTCATGGATTTTGTCTGATTTTATGAAAAAATAAAATTCAGTCAAGAAACCTGGAAAAGTGTTATGGATTATGGATCAAATGTCTGGTTCATCCTTGAAAACAGCTGCCAGATCCACATTTATCCGTTCAAACATTACGTTCGGACAGCGAAGGAATGTCCAGCCATCATCCGGTTCAGAGATGGACGGAAATAAAACCTGTGAAGGAACTTCATTCGTTGTCTAGTGAGACGTTTCCTGGACCAGCAGGAGCTGAACGGCTGCTCAGAAACCAAGAAGCCATTACTTCACAAAAAGCCACATTACAGTTTGCAAAATCATTCCTGTGGTCTGATGAAACTATTGTTTGGTAAACTGACCGGACCAGTCCAGTCCTTCTCCAGAACAGCTGAGTTCTGTCCTCAGCAGTCGGTCATGCCGCTCTGCAGAGTCCAGCTAATGAGCCGTCAGTTGGATTCAGGACAGCAGCTGTCCGAACGCCGCTGGGTTCATTTGTCTCTGATTTACCTGAGAGTCTCTGTGTGACAGACCGGCCACCTGTCCAGGGTGACCTCTGCCGCTCAGCCAGTGACCCCTGAGAGGGGCTCCAGAAATCTGCTGTTTGCACATTTAACTGGGTCTAAAAAAGACTAAAAACCAGCAAAGAGAGAATTTACACATGAAGGCAGCTTCTGCTGTTCTTCACTCGTTCCTTTTACAATTCTCCCAGCAGCCAGAACTAGAAGATGCTGTGAGGAACTGAAGAAGTGTGATGGCGCTAAGAGCGACAGGAAGAGGAAAAGTTGGAGGAAGTGCCAGACGGTGGCCTCGAGCGGCGCAGCGGGTTGGACATGAAACCTACCCAAACGCAGAGACAAAAAATCAGCCTGGCAGCTTCCACATCTGAGACTCTGACAGGAAGAGAGGCATAAAATGAAGTCATCAGAACCAAACCGAACCAGAGATCCTGAAGGTTTCACCGGAGCAGGAGCAGTTAGCTTCATTCCACCTTAGCAAATGTGCTAAAACTGTTGAATCCGAATGAAACTATTCTGTTACTGCAATAAAAATATTTACAGGCATTATTTTTAGGTTTGTGGTATAGATTTATTAGCAGCTTCAGAGGAGTCAGAATCGCTGCTGCTCTTTTCTTCTTCACACTTTGCGCCTCTATGTGGATATTTTTATGACTGAGTCTGCAGAACTGGGAAGATACCAGAAGTGTTGAGACGAACTGAATGAAGATAAAGCAACAAGTAAAGGAACATTTTTCAGGACAGAAGCTGTTTCCATTCAACTGTCAGCACAACCTGAGCTAGCTTTAAAATTTTGCAACAAAAATATAGATTATGTAATATCCTGTCACACAACTGAGCTGGTTATTACCAGATTTCTGTACATTTTATACATAAATACACACACAGTTCCCTCCGTTTGACATGAAGTTAGGCTGAGGTCTCATGTTTGTTTTGTAGAATTAACCTTTAACTGTTTGGCTTTGGTAAACCATTTACTTCCTGTGTGTGTTTGTGTTTATTTCGGTTTTCCTGAGTGGAGCAGCCACCATGATGCTGCCACCACCATGCTTCCCTGTGGGGATGATGCTGTGCAGTTTTAATTTTTCTACACGTTTTACCCAGAGGTTCAGTTCTGATCTTATCAGATCTGTCATCGCTGAGCTGGTAAATGTTTGTAGAGTTGTTGTTTCTACTATTTTCATCTTGCATATGAGGGATCAAAAAATGCCTGAGAAGCTCTAAGTTACAATCTTTGTTCTGGATCTATTCACAGCCGGGTTTCAATTCGTTTCATGCTCCTCAACCTTCCTTTAATTGCTCTGGCTAATATTAGGATGTGAGCCCACGCATGCTGTCAGCGACTCCGGATGAAGCCTTTATTCACACACACACACACACCCACACACACACACACACACACACACACACACACACACTGCTCACTGATCAATTGCACTATTAAAGGACGCCTCAACAGTCTCTGTGCCGGAAGGAAAAGTAAAGTAGCCACTTCTAATCTCTGACACAAATGAAGAAGCTTGGTTCCTAAAAAAAGGACAACAGGTCAACATCTAGAATCACATTTCAGACGAAGGCTGGATGGAGAAAATCCTGACAGTTTGTTTCTTCTCATTGTGTTGGTTTGTCTGCTTTTATTCACACTTTAAATGTTCAGGATGAGATCAGGCTCAACATTATGGACTCTGGTAAATACACACACGGTTACTGCCATGCAGTTATTTAAAAAAGAAGTTTTCATTGTTAGCACAATATCACAACAAAATATTGTGATCAACTTTAAGTCCTTCCTGCACATCGTGGTACCAAGCTGGGATGAGGTTCTGAGAACGACCCGTTCCTTCATAAACAGTCTGCATGTCCAGCTGCTCAGCAGGACTGGTGAAGATTTAACTTTATAATTATTGATTCTAGTGGTTAGTAAGTTAAACTGAGTGAAGGTTGGTGGTTTCTGCTGCAGATCCTCGTTGCTCCTCCTGACAGAAGATGCTCTCCTTGTTGTTCAGGCAGAGTTACGTAACACTGCAGCACACTGAAGATTTATTTAAATATTTCTCAGGCACCAAAAACCATTCATTGTATTTAGGAAATGTCAATTCTTATGGGTACGCCTGCTTCTCCTTTTGCCACTTTATTGCTGCTGAGTCTCTGTTTGGATTGATTTTCTTTAATGAATCGCCTGTCAGCTTCCTTCCCTGTAAATAACTCTGACTGTTCACCACAACAATGTTCAGTCAATGATGCGTCCAGAGGAAAAGTATTTAAAGAGCAGCAATAGAACTGGATCAGATGTAGTGGAGGAGTGGGAGCCGCAGTGGGACGGGGGGCAGAGGTCACATTCACCTTGAGGTAAAGCTCTGCAGACCCCCCCCACACACACACACACACACACCCATGATCTTATTATTAATGTCTCCACCTTTCCTGCCCGGCTGCCTAATTGCCTGATGACAGAACCGAACCGGACCCGCGGTTCGGTCCGGTTCTGTCTGTGGCTCAGAGGGAGGGAGATGAGCGCACGCGGGGACCCGAAGCTGCAGCATCCTGCAACTCGCCGCGGGTCACTTCTACAATCAGACACTCTGTCATTTAATTACCTGAAGCTCCAAACACAGCACAGAAGAAATCTGCTGCAGGAAGGAGAGAGAGCAGAAAACAGGAAGCTGTTCATGCTTTAGGCTAAATTAAATATGATTTTTGTGCCATTTGTTCAACAATTAAGTCTTAACTGATACAATTTAAATTAAAAACTAGTCTTTGGTTCTAGATTAAGAACAACATAAAACCTACAGCAAATTTGTGATTTTATTTATAAGTTTTCTTGTAAAAGAACAAATGTAACTACTTCCTGTTTGGTCATTTAAATGCTTTTAATACCAGGATTTTCTTGGTCAATATTAATAAAACGGAAACCAAAACTATGAAGTCAAACTCAAAACACAGAACTGGAGGAAGGTTTTCTCCACAGAACCAATGGACCAGCAGAGGCAGAATATGAAGAGAAATCCAGAGAACATATTATATAACTTTAAAATGATTCATTTACATTTTATTGCATAAAGTAAGCAAACAGATAGAAATCAGCTGCATATGTTTACTATTACTATGCTTATTATTATTAAATATATATGAAAAAACTAAACGTCAAATCTAAGTTTAGTTGAAGTTTATTTCTATTTCTATAAAGTGTTTAAAATATAAATAAATCTCCCAGTTTATATTCTTCAGACATTTTAATGGTGCAATCTATAAATGTCTGCATCCATCAGATTAATATTGTCTTTACTTCTAACAAGTTAATATAATCTGTTACAGGCTCAGTGTTTGAAGAATTTAATAAGTGATCAAATGTCACAGCCAGAAGACAAAAATAATCTGATGATGTCAATAAGAAGCTCAGGCTGCAGAGGTCGGTGGAGGTCATCCCAAGGCCTCTGTAGTTTTGGTTTCACTCTCAGCCAATCAGGGCGCTGCAGCTGAAGGCCAATCAGGACTCAAGTATCGAACAAGAGTCACTGAGCTGGAGCCACAAACCACACGTCCCATTTCAGGGAACATCTGTCGGCCAGTTTGTTTCTGTTTGACCTTAAAGGTCAGCGAGTCTGAAGGACGGAGGAGAAACTTCTGACACGCACTGAGAGCAAATATCTCCATTTTAAATCATTCCTTCTGTTAGTTTTGGTCAATATGACTTCTGGTTTATAAAGAAATGTAGTTGTCTAGGAAAGTACAATAAAACCATTAAAATATGTAACTTACAAAAACATGTTTCCCAATAATTGTTAAAACTGTGACAGTTTGTTATGAGACAGATCATCTTTGAAAAGATCAAACTCCTCCACCTCCACCCAACCCCAACCAAAGACAACCAATCAGAGCCAGGAGGCGGGTCTTAGTGCAGTCAGTCAAGCTCGTGGACTTGCTGCTAAATGTGGAGAAACAACTTAACATTACAGGAAAACCATTTATCTGCTGTCGTCAGTGAGCATGCTAACTGGTCTTAGCATTTATGGCAGCTCTGCTGTGGTTAACCAGCTTTAAGCAGAGAGCAGGGGGGTGTGGGGTGTGAGCAGCGCCTTCATGAGCCTGACTGACAGCGCTGAGACCCTCCTCCTGGCTCTGATTGGTTGTTCCTGACTGAGTGGTGTATTTCTGTGGTTGGTACTGGGAGCACTGGGAGAGGGCACAGCAGCTGGACCTTTTCCCAGATTATCTGTCTCATATTGTAACAGAATGACATGGTGACAGTTTAATATGTGTTATGTTCCATATTCAACCCATTTTGGATTTTCATTGACTGTAAACCAGAATCATCAAAATGAAACAAACTTAAAATGCATCGTTTGGTTTGGTCTGGATGCAGGAAGACGACGTAAAGAGCTAAAACCTTTTAGGCCTGAAAAAGCTGTTCATATCATCAGGCTGGTTGCCATGGCATCAGCCTCTTACCTTAAACGTTCTACCTGTGGCAGTCAAACATGCTGCTGAATAATTCTGAGTGGGAAGCAGAAGAGAAAGGACAAACGAGACATTCTGCATATTTCTTCACTGTGTTTGGTCCAGTTGGGGTTCTGGTCTCAGCTTCCGACCCACACAGCTCACACCCTGTCTGGACTCTCAGCGTCCTGTCACACCTCCAACGTCTCCAGCAGAGCCGCCGTGTCCAACAATAACACATGAGGACGCGTTGAGCCTACCTGTCTCCAGCTGGACGCACAGAGCTGTGATGAGGCTGCAGGTCCAGACGGGTCGGTCCAGCGGTCCAGCCACCTTGCAGGGTCCAGCTCTGGGTTTACAAAGAATTCAACAGTTTTAAGTTTTTAAAACCATCCAAAAACAATAAAACACAGGATACAACCAGCAACACGTCATGACAGCCCAAGTTCTGAACACAATCTGACGTCTACCGATTTATCCCATCCTGACCCAAATCAAGTTAATTCAATCTGAACATTTCTCCTGATTTTGATTTATTATCTTTGAGGACACGATGCTGACATCCTGCCACTCAGGAGATGTGATGAAGATAATCTGCACTGTTTGCTTTGACTATTAGGAGTTGTAATGTTAAGTATAAAATAATTACGATGAGTTCTTTTAAAAAACTTGTGCAAATCAAATCTGTTTAAGTTCTTGGAGAAGCATTATCTCCACCACCCAGCCACTTTGGCTGCACCATTCCCAGCCGTCCAGTTCAGTCCAGTTCAGTCCGTTTGAGTAGGAGGACCATTGATCGATGGACGTGAAAGGAATGAATCGGTAAGGCACTTTTACATTTCTGAGATTTATAAGAAAAATTCTAAATACATTGGATTTTACCTCAGTTGAATTCGACATGAATGTACTAATGAACAATAAATAAAACAAATGATTGACCAAACAGCGCTTCCTGTTTGAACCCCGCAAAGCATTGTGGGTTCACCAGCCGCCACAAGCCGAAGAAGAAGCTGGGAAGGACGAGCGGCAAACATGGCGGAGCAAGAGCAACCGACACATTCACTGTAAACCTAAGGTTTGGCAACGCTGTGGATTATACAAGAGAAACAAACCGCTTGAGATTTGTAAAATGTGCCGCTGCGGTCAAATACACCGGAAGCAGACTAACCGTTTAACTCACTTGAAACGTCATGGACTCCGTGGAAACGCCGGTCGGTTCACCTCTTCACAGGAAGAGTCACGTCGTTCTTCTTCCTGCAGCTCCACGCATGGCGAGGCAGCATTTCATCCGTTTCCAGCGGACAGTTGGCCATTAACTCCCCTCCAGCCCTAAACTATCGACCCCATGCGTGTTGTTGTTTACATCAGGAAATTTCGCGCATGCGCACAATGCTGGAAGGTAAAACTATTTTACATGCCATTCAAAGCTGCGCTGCCGCCGTTAACTAAATGAACCCTGGAGATGTAGATATTATATTTTCAGTTACATGTGCCACAGAAAAATGAAGAATAACTCAAAACCTCTGGTGCTTTTCTTTCTCCTCCCTCTCTGTGTTGGCTATTCTATACTCACACTTGTTGCCGTAGCAACTGACAACAATCCCCCTGTATCAGGATTGTTGTCATCAAAAAATGCATTTCCCACACAAAATTATGAAATTTTTGTAAATAACACTTATGTAAAAGAGGAATTAATTAAAAATGATTGAAATTTGAATTGCGCCATTTGTTTTTATTAATGAAAAAATATACAAACTGTATTTTTCAGCTAAATTAATTTAAATCGAGATGCATGTGATGAGAATATAAATCTTATCTAACGGAATCGCTGGTTGATGAGGAGGAATCCTAAATGTATCGCATCGTATCTTGTGAATCCAGATGTGAATCCAGATGTGAATCCAGATGTGTAGAGATCAGAGATTTCCATCCCTAAAACAACCAGCGTCCTCCAGCGCCCTGTGAATAAAACCCAAACATTTTGTTTAAATTAGAAGGATATAGCAGACCAATAAAAAATCATTTTTATTCAGAAATGTAGGCTCACTGACTGAGCTTTTCAGCCTATATAAAACATATACAACTGTAGGTTTACTGGGGATTTGGGTGAAAAAGCAGTTTAAGGATACAAAAATGCATTTTTATTAAAAATAAAACACTTATCACTATCTTTTGTTCATGTTACAGTTTAATGGAAAATACACAAAACCGAGGTGTGTGGTTGATAGAAAAACAAGGAAACACAGATGCAAACATGCTAGTGAGTATAAAAATCAACAGCATCACATTCATGAACAGAATCAAGGTAGACATGCCAAATCCTGATAGAAATAAAAGGCAGATTGAAAAAAGTGTAAAAAATTTGTGTACAATAAAGGCTGCTGACAATCTTGCCGGAGTTTGGATGTTTGTGTTAATTCACAATTAGACGTTACAAAAACACATTAGTTGTACTGTGGATGAGCAGAAACCAGGAGTGAAAGCCAAACATTTTATTTTTTCACAAAAAGGAAACATTATAACAGCTGTAACTCTTTAGGTTATTCCAGCTAGCTGCTATGGTTGTGTTTTAATAACCATGCACTGTGTATAGTTTTTCTTCATTTTTTTCATCACAGATCTTAATATTTAGTTATTTTTTTTTACTGTCAGGCTACATATGCAAAGCCACATACAATGTAGGGATAATTGTACATGTCCTCTAGGTAGCTACTAGCATTGTTTATTGATCCAGCAAAACCGAAACCTTCCAAACTGCAGTCATTAAGGTTGAAGTCCCTCCTCAGCAGGCTGGCGGCCCATAAACAGCCACCACGGTATGAGATGACAAAATGATCGATAATGTCTCTGGAGATGAATGACAGGAATCCAGCTCTCTGGCTGTCGCTCCCACAGTGTGAGAGAAAAATAAGATTCAGGGTGAACAGATGGCCGTCTCGTGAGCGCCTCCAGGGCTGAACGTGTGACAGCTCAGTTCACATCACAGGTAGCCCATTTTACAGCAACATATGTAATGAGGTAATCGAACAACAGGCTCTTCTGGATGTTTGTTTTGATTCATTTTTGGCAGCAGGTTCTCTTCCCATTGCTATGGCACGATGACTGAATTTGATGGGAACGGTTCCAGTCGAAGCATAGGAAACAGAAAAGGCACGTTTCTTGACATCTCAAAGGTCTGTGAACTCTCCCTGTGACTCAGTCCGACTTTCTTTCTCTCTTTCTAGAGTCTATGTCTGCAGCTGAAGTGTTCATGCATTTGAGATCTGATCGCTCTCTCTGTCCTTGGCCTGTGTGAAGACGTTGAGCTTGCTGCGCTCCGCTGCGTACTGCGACAGGTTTGTCAGGCTGATGTTTTCCTCTTTCTTTTCTCGGCTGTCTTCGTCTGGCTCTTCATCCTCGCCCGTTCTCTCCTCCCCTTGCATGGGCGTGTTGATGGCCATGCTGGTACGCCGGGAGTCTTCGGTGATGTTCCTGCACAGGTCGCGGTTCTTGTTGCGCCGGGCCAGCTTGGTAAGCGAGCCGAAGCGCAGGTTGAAGAGGTTTTCCTCTGAGGAAGACGCAGTCTGTGGCGTCTGCTCGCTGCCCTGCTGGTCGTACGTCTCGCTGGCGCCCTTCAGCCTCAGGTTGTTCAGTTTTCCGTTGATGCTCTCTTGGGAAGAAGTCTTGAAGCGGCCGCCGTCCAGGCTGGCGAACATCGCTCGCTTCTCTGGAGAGAGAATGTCGAGTGAGTGAGCGCGCTGCTCCAAGCCCAGCTGGCGGCGCTCCATGCTGCGGATGGTGGCGGCCCGCTGGAGCTTGTCGTGGATCTCCACGCTCAGGCGCCGTCGCGTTTCACGGAACTCCGCTCTGACGTTTGCCTTCCACTCAGCAGCGTGAGCCTTGATCTCCCCGACCTGCAACAGAAAAACCCAAACGATCAGAACAGCAGGTATATTACACACATACGGATTCATCTGAACAAATCACAATATCATCAATAAATGTGTTTATTTCAAAACAATACATGTAGTAGAAGGGGAGCCATTTGTAAAGTTACGCAGTAAAAAATACAAACAATATTTTGTTTGGTTTGGCCTGTAAGAAAAAAAAAGGGAGTTCATTTCACCATATTATTCATAATTTTATAAATCTCAGCATTCATACATAAATATTTAAGTCACAAGCTCAATATGTAGCTTGTAATCTAAAAATGTAATGCGCAAATTAAATATATAATTGGGAAGCTAAGTATTTACTTACCAGTTAGATACTAAAGTCTGAGGTAAGTATTCAGTTTGGAAAATAAATATTTATTTTATTTTACAACAAATTAGTTAGTTAGAAACTAATTAGTTAAACTAAATATTCAATTTATTAACTAAAAAAATTGTTGGGAACTACATATTTCGCTCGTCACTAAATATTTAATTTGAGATTACTGTAGTAAATATGACATGAACTAAATATTTAGTTTATGAATCAGACATTTATAATTGTATGAATAAAGCAGGGAAAACATGACTGAGAAATGAACTCCCATTTTTTTGTCTATCACTGGATAAATAAAATAAAATATTGCTGTTAATTTCTTACACTGTGATTCTACAAATGGCATCCCATGGGTCAGTCTGCTTTAATCCATTTGTTATTAATTATTAATGCAGTATGTTTGCTTATGGAGGTGTGAATACACAATTGATCCAAAATGACAAACTCTGGTTCGTCTCCAAACCTCCGTCTGGGTTCGGTTGAAGTGAACTCTGATGTGGTTTGTATGTATATGTGAACGCCAAGCGGACCGGAGAGTTGTAAACGATTGGATCTGGTTTTACCCAATCAGCAACGCTACTCTGTGACCTATGACATCAACATCATTGTTCAAAACTCCTTCTGTTCTTTGATTCGCCTGTTTGAAGTTCATCCTGAGAAATTGACCTCAATGGGAGAAATCCCAGATGGAGCATTGAAGGGAGATGAGAACTGAGCTGAATTGTGTAGGAAAGCGACGCCAGGCTTGTTGAAGATGCAGAAATATGGACCCTCACCTCTTCTTTGGTCTTTTTAGAAAGAACTCTCAGCCAGTCTCCGATCATGCTGAGAACAGCAGCAAAGTACGCCAACCCCACCAGGATCCAGAACCACACCAAAGGCTTGTACCAGTTCATGTAGTCGATGGTGCGATTCCCACCTGCAGTAGGAGCAAAAGCGATTTTAGAGGGCCTGAATCCTGCAGCTTCAGTAAAAGGCTGCAGCTGTGGGACGACCTGCCACGTAGTCGCCGATGCCCACAGTGGTGAGGGTGATCACAACGAAGTAGATGGCCTCCAGCGTGGTCCAGCCCTCGATGTGTTTGAAGATGACAGCAGGGATGGTGACGAAGACGATGCAGCCGGCGAGGATGAACAAGAGGGCGGATGTCACTCTTATCTTCGTCTGGCTGATCTGTCTGTGTTTTTGCTAAGCCAAGCAAGGAAGAGATTAGAAACTAGGAAAATGTGGATTATTAAAAGGTTCAAATATGACAGATTCACACTGGATATCATTTAAAAAAGAAAGTGATACATAAAGAAAGCAGTTTTCAGACACTGGGCATCATTACATAGGATGTTTTTCCTCTCATATAGAACTGAGAGCTAAAAAAAGCATACTGATAAAAACAAAGACAACACGCTCCTCACCCTGAATATCTTTTCAACTCGCAAGATGCTTTTCACAAACATGGTGCCCAGCTGGTCTCCGATCCCCGCCAACAGGAAGCCAAAGAGAGGGATGCCAAAGATGGCATAAAGGATGCAGAAGATCTTCCCGCCTTCCGTGCTGGGAGCGATGTTCCCATAACCTGTAGAGATCAGCAGAACGTCTCAGAACCCGCTCAGACCCAAAAACAGACGCAGGGAAGGCTGGCGCGTAAGACGAGGAGGAAGACTCAGTCAAGGTTCTCTTATGTAACTCAATCAATTGATGGCCTTATGCAATACCTCTTAGTGCATGGAAAAGCTCCAACAGGCTGTAATTAGGTTTAAAGGAAACTGCATTAATAATGACTTTACTGTAACATACAGAGGTACAGTAAAAATCAGTGATGGAGGAGGCAGCTTGATTTCTTCATCTTTAACCCACAGGAACCCGGTTATCACATTTAGGAAAAATTATCAAAACTTTTGAAGCTTTAGAAAAACTCACATTTTTTACGTTAAGATGACATATTTTGGTGTATTTTAATGATTTTTAGGTTTTGTGAAGCTAAAGGAAAACGATACAAGTAAGAAAGTGAAAAGTGTCTGTTAGTATGAGTTAGTACTCTGGGGAACATTTTCACTCTACCAGCTGTAAACATCTAAACACTGAAAGTTTTTGCTGTTTTTCTTTGTAAAATATCTCAGAGCAGTAAAACCTGACCTGCTTTAAACTGCTCCGTTCTGGATCTTTATGGTGCTGATTGTTCACTAATGGGTTTTAAAAAAAAGAAATATCTTTTTATCTATCACATAATATCCCATTAAAATATGTAAGTAGTAACAACAGATCAACGTTCATAGTGTGTATGAATGAATTTTGTGAAGCTCTGTACATTGAGAGAGAAACCTCCTGTCTGATGTGGCTCATGTTGGTGTTTTAAATGGTCTGAATCGTCTCCATGTTTTGTGTAAAAGCAGCAGAAGTTGTTTCAGGAAGGCGGCTCGTCGTGAGAAAACAACATGTTTATGTCAGCAGTTTCTCTAAGCAATTATGAGAATGCTGAGCTTCACAGGCTGTTAGCTCCTGCAGCCAGGAGGAGTTCAGGGAGCGAACGTCGTTGTTCAAATCACCCGGGAATAATAATGAGACTCAGGTCAGCTGAGACTTTACTGCATCTATTCAACCACAGCAAATAAAACTGGAAAGGACAGAAAAACATTTACTGTAAAAATAGGAACAATGAAATTTATTTTCATCAACTTGTGGTGTATGACCTTTACTGATAGACTAGCTCCTTTTAGCACAACAATATTGTTTTCCAGCATCCAATCGGATCGTTTCGAAGCAGAAATGGAGCCTCAGTGGCCGAGAGAAGCAGCTTTATTATCCATCGCTGCTGCCAGCAGACTGTGCGTCAGATTTACAGGCGTACCAGAAACACAGCACAAAATGTACAGCTCAGGATTTATGTATTTTAATAAAACTCATAACTGCATTACAATTTTTACATGCTAAAATTTATGCAATTAATTAATAGAAATGAACAAGTGAAAGTTCATACATTAAAAATGTTCTGCAAAGTAATTATTACATTCTATGTGAGGTTCAATATTAAACTTGTTGAGCAGAGCACCTTTCTGGCTCCTACCTATGGTGGTGATGACCGTTCCAGCAAAGAAGAAGGCGCTGCCCATGTCCCAGTAGCTGGAGTTGTACGTTTCTCCAATGGGCCTCACTCCTGCGCTCACAGCGTCTATAGCATGCTGCAGGAAACAGGGAGCAGTGAGACTGATCGAAACTCAAGATTTATATATAAATAAACTGATCAAAACACAGGAAGAGAAAAACATGAGCAGCTCAGCAGTCACAAAGAGAAGAAACGGTTCAGAGCGCCGGGCTCCCACTCAGGATAGGGACCTGCTGCTGGGAAAAACAGACAGTCTGGTTCTCTGCCCAGATATTCACACATGACCCTCAGCATGGATCCTGTCACACCTTTGACCTTTTTATAACCTCTGTTTCCCCACAGGACAGCACAGAGTTTTCTAATTTAATGATTCACCAGTTTGGAGCAACCAGACAGAGATCTTCAGGCTGTGATGTGATACCTGTGATGTGAACAGAGATCTTCAGGCTGTCACTACTAAACCTGGAGTCGTCGCTCCTCTCCTCTCTGCTCGGCTCAGTCTGGGTCTCCACACCGAAACTTTCTGTCTGCTGGTTTCAGTTACCAGAGTTCAAACTGCCCTCGTATTTCAGAGAAGTCCAGATGAAATGGACCGACCCACAGCACCATAGATCCTCCACCATACTTATCTATGACTTATCTTTTCAATCTGACCCTCTTGTTTATTTTTCTAGATTTGATTTTGTCTTTTTCCTGAATTTACATATTTGACCACTAGTTGGCAGTAGAGCTAGTGTAGGATTGAAATGCATCACCTCTGTTGTAGTTTGTTACATTATTCCATAACGTGTTAATGCAACAAGTCTGGACAAACCACACACACCATCACACTATGCACTTCATATAAAAATACTTCTAGACAAAATAGAGTCTAAAAATGTTTTAAAAATGAAAATACTTTGAAAATAAATAAAACTTTATATGAAGATGATAAAACCAATTTATCTTAAAATGCTGAAAAACATCTGGTGGAGCCGTGTAGGGTTAAAATAGTAACATTAGAATTTTTAATATGAATTTTGTTTGCTGTAAAACAATTATTTCTGAACATGGATTTTGTTCCCCCAGCCCTTAATAAATGTACTTAAATCAAATATTTGATTTGGGTTTTTTTTTCATTTTGGTTGAGAATGTTATTTTTATTAATTTGGTAGGAATGGTTTACAACAATTAACACTGTTGTAAAAACACCAGAATTATCCATTTTTTTATCTGTTGGACAAACGGAGAAATAGTCTCACTAAACAAACAAAACGTTCTAAAAAATCTAGAATTTATTTCAAGGCTTTTAGCATCATGTTGCAGATAAATAGGAATGATAAATGCAGTCAGTAATAATCTATACCACAGTAGATGAGCTACAAGGATCAACCTTAAATGACATATTGGACTGAATCCAGTGTCAGTCCAATATGACACTGGGTTCATATTGGACTGACAGCTCAGCTAAAATATGAGTAAAGTCAGGAGGAATCTTCCAGAGGTTCAGGTGTTGACCTGAAGCAGCCAGAGGTTTCAGGTTAGCACACCTGGTCATGTGACCTCTGTCAGCTGCTCATTCAGCTCATAGTTAGTCCATTTAGTCCCTAAAAGAATCGCAGAAAGAGTTTTTCTTGATTTTGTACTCAAATAATTTAAAGTTATGTTAGCTGTGACACTAATCAACAGACTGTAAAATCTGAGGGAGTTTCTTTGCTTCAGAAAGAAACAATATTTATGGAGCCTTGCTGTTCACACAGGATCTTGTTCTGTGTTCCAGTTTAACCGAAGCTGTTCAGAGTCTTTTCTGTTTGGTTCATGTGTGAAAACCATTTACAGCATCATTTCTCAATGATCTCCCTCTGGGCTCCGTTATGCACCCAGGAACATCAACCTATTATCTTTTGTTCTTTATAATCTCCGTCTTCATGGGCATTTGATGAGAAAAGCATTTATTTTATAATTTTCATATACATGTGCTCGGTAATATTCTGCCTCTGGGGGCAAATAAACTGTGAAACCGTTTCCTCAGCACTGCTGGAGCATCATGCTTTTACCTGTGGCTTCTTCATTCAGGGCAACCCCCAATCTGTTCACTCAAGCTTTCTGAAAGCTGCCAGCCGTTATAATAAAATATGCATGTACTCTTCTGACACATATTTTAAAGCAGTAATATCATAACACAACCTGCAAACACGATGCTGCACTTGCTCACCATCTTACATCTGATTGCCTCAGCTGCATCAACCCAACTCATAACATCCACTCAAGATCTAAAAATAATCACTTTCAAAATGCTTGAGGTTGTAATAAACATTAATCATTTATGAGGAAAAATATCCTATTAAATAAGCCAAAGATTTCCTAATTTTAGAGTCGAGGGGCAGAAATACATAGCTGCTCGATGCCTGAATATTTTATAAGGACTTCTATTTTTGCCCCATAACTTTCACAACCACACTAAAAAAGATCTGTCTGAATGCAAGTATCAGGTTGTCCACATAACTGCTAATTTATTCAAATCAATAGTGAAAACAAATATTTGTTATGTTAAGACATTAATTTGCATCTAAAATCAATATAAACAGTCATTTCCATCTTGGCACAGTTCCACACAACGCTGCAGACACACAGATGTTCAGCCAGTCTAGTTTTTACACGTCTAAAATGATGCTGTCAGTTCCACTGATCACAGCGGCCAGGCGCAGGCCACATGCTGCCACCGCTACACACTCAAAGCTCCATCTCAAGCTAAGCTGAGCTAAGCTAAGCTGAGCTAAGCTAAGCAGACACATTCCTCTCTGGATGCTTGAAACTAAATATGAAACTCAGCTTCACCTCCTTTCTAATCAATTCAGCTAATAATTATTTGATCACTTGCAGTCACTTCACTGAAATGTCTCTCCTGAACAGTCAGGTAGTTCCAGAACGCCACAGCCTTCATCCCTAAATGAAGCTCTAATCAGAACGAAACAACAGACATGATCAGACTCAAGTCTTCATGTTCTTTAAAATAACCAACAGTAACTTTTAAACTGCGGTACTCTGACACTCTGTCCAAACCTCGGTTTGGGTTCAGTTGAAGTTCGGTTTGAATTTATATGTGAAAGCTAAGCGGACCAGAGGCCGCTCCAAAAGCAGGAAGTGCACTACAGCGGAGAGCATTCTGGGTAAATACAACCAAAACAAATGTGCTAGCCTAGCAACAGAAATGGCTCCTGGTCTTTAGCCAAAGACTAAAGAGAAAAATCTGACGCCTCCATCTTGTTTCCATCTGGTGAAGAAGGAAGTTGCTCTCAGTGTCTTCAGAGGTTTTTGTGTCGTTTCCTTCAGTGGTTCTTGGTGCAGCGCCCCCACAGGCCAGGAGGGGAACAGGTTGGTTTGACTCAGAACCACAGCAGCTGGAGGTGGAGCGGGTGATGAAGTTCCGGTTCTGGAACCAGGTCCACTGGGCAATCAGGTGGGAAACCTCTGATGTTGTTTTGTCCACAAGGTAGGATTGTTATTGTTTGGAGGCAGACAAACTAGAATAGTCAAAGGCAAATCATGTTTGAGGTTGACACCCTGTCATTTATGAAATAATAAAAACTATGTAAAGCATTTGAGAATCCTTGCAGGTGAGAATTGGTGGATATAAAAGCAACACAAGGTTTCATTTTGTACCAGAGGAAGTCAAGTGTTCAGGTTATTTTTATCTGATGTGAAACTTTGTGAATTTGGTAATTAGCCAAACTGTTTGTTTATCCGTAATGTTCTGGTCTGCTTTGGTTTCTCTACAGGTGCAGAAACGCTGCCACCACCAGCTGGCTCTTGGCTCATGTGTTTCTCATCCTGTGCTGCAGGATCATTAGAGAGCAGACAGTCGCTGCAGATTTCCATCCTCTCAGCGGCGTTTCCTCCCCTCAGCAGGTGATGGCAGCGATCCGGGCAGCAGCTTCCTCACGCTCTGCTCCCCTGCTGCATTCTGACACGCTGCCAACAACTCTGCTCTGCAACACTTTTAACATCAGTAACACCTGAACACTGACCCAAACTGTCTCGAAATCTTTGATGCTACAACCAAGAACTGAGTTCAACAACAGTAACAGGTGGATTTTCTATTAAAAAACAATTTCTGAACTAATACTTTCAGGCTAAATCTCTCCTCTGCAGGATTCTGTGCAGCTAATCCTTAGAAATAAAAACAAACCCAACCTGTTACACTTTTCTCTTATGTTACATAATTTATGACAAGCTAGATTGTTTCTGGTGTATTTTTACTTGCAGTAACCCGGCGAATGCAGAAGTTTATTTGCAAATTAGTGAGTCATCAATACATGAAGCCTAACTGGTGCCAGAGACATAATGCCACAGTGAGTCATCAAACCAGCGCCCGCAAAGCCAATTAGGGCTGCAGTGTTTGTGGCACTCAGTGGGTGAGCGGGCATCTCCGGTACCAGAGCAGACGTGATGAGGTCAACAGACGCGCTTGGCCGCATTAAGTCAGCACACGCTGTGCGGCGAGCCTTAACGAGAGCTGCCGTCCTGATAGATCGGCCCACACAGGCTTCCCAAGGTTGCCATTTTCCTGTCAACTTCTTCACCAGAACAGTTTGACAACAGCGTCGCCGCTGCCAGCTCTCCGGCTGAGCGACTGGAGCACCAACAGATAACTAATAACCAAAGCTGTGAGAGGAGCAGGCAGACTTTCTGATGATGGACGTGTGAAGCAGCAGGTCCTGCAGGCCTTTTCTTCAAACAGCAGACACATAAAACTGAGTCATTCTGTTACTTTAAGAGCTGATCGAGCTCTGACGTTTATCAGGAATACATTTATTATTCAGAAAGACTAATATTCACTTTCTTCTACTTTCCATCAGTGAACATGTCATTACTACATCTGTGCAGTAAAGCTGCTGCCAGTCAAGCTTAACAAAGCTCAAACTGCAGAGAACTTTGAACTGAACAATGATGCATTTTACTGACAAACTTCAAATGAATGCAGCTTTAATGATTCTCTGTTTGTGATTTTCAGTGTTTACAGGAGGAAACTCTGCATGTTGGATGCATTATTTTCCCTCCAGCTGAGCAGAGTGACGGCTGTGTGTCCATCCAGGAGATACAGTGAGGACATGCAAAATCAAGATTTTATTCAAGAGAAATGTAAACCTTAGATACACACCCTGGTTGTTAACAGATCTTTTCCTACTCAGTTCACTTCTTTGTGTTCAGTTCAGGTTTTATTCTTGTTTTCTGATCTTTGTGCAGTTAAATGAATGAATCTCCGATCGGCGTTATCTTCTCCTCTTAGTTTGCAGTTTGAAAGTAATTCATTATTTTCCTTCTATTTTCCAAATCTTTATAAAACACACTGAAGTTGGTGGTTTGACTGTGACTAAGTTTAAAAAGTTGAAGAGTTGTGCATTCTTTTGAGACACTTTGTAAAGTTTGAAAACTGAAACTATTTGACATGTGGGGAAAGAGAAAGTGTTATGAAAAAGATCCATGTTGTAACAATAACACATTAAAATTTAAGGCTTGCTACGGTTTGCTGTTCATCAGATAGAAACTGAGTCATTAAATAAAAATTCAAATATCTAAATTCATTGAACACATTCAGATAATCTTCCTGCAGATTGGTTCTGTCAGTAGAATCTGAGGTAGAGATTGAGCTGATTTGTCCAGAAGACACTGCTGGCTGTGATTCGCTCCAGGAGGTTTGTGTCTGCAGATCTGCTCAATGAATAATTGATTCCTCTGGACCCCAGGTTCGCCGCGCTAAAGGTTTTCATTTCCACACGTCTTCTTAGGAAGTACTCTCATTGATTTTGTTCAAAAACTCATGATGGAGCATCAGTGGCTGAAAGGCTGAGTACAACAAAAGGAACATGGTGCAGAAAAAAACGGATCCCAAAGAAAGTTTGGATGAGCTGCAGAGGGAGAGAGGCTCTGTGGAGCAGAGTGGGCGATCAAATGGAGTTATTCTGGTGGAAAGACGAGCGCCACCGACCCGTTTGGGTTAGTTCAAGGACTGGGCTGCAGTCCTCTGACTGAGAACTGACTGGGTTGTTACATAAGGTTGTTGTTGCTGGATTTTCTTTTTGTTCCTGAACTTTTTGCAGCATATTGTACCGATTTCTGCAGACTGGCTGATCTTCAGTCCTGAACCTGTAAACTTTCTGCTCACTCTACTCCAGCACATCTCAAATCATTTCCCCTTTCCACTTGTGCGTGTCATGGTGATGCAGTGACCCTCAGTCTGGACGATAATTCAGTTTAATGCCAGAGAGCAGAATAAATCACAGCTGTGCTTCATGTCACTGCTGCTGACCGTGTAAAAAACAGTTAAATTGACGGTTAATTTGGATTCTGACTGAACTCAGTCTGTTTCCTGGAGCTATGAACTGACAACAAGGGAAATTTCCCAAGTTGTGCTGATAAATTACTGATTCAGTTTGTCGCTGATTGAGTTTCTACTTGAAGTCAGAATTATCCCAGCAACTTTTTCTATTTCCATGAACTCTGCATGGAATCATTCTGTCCCTTTTCTCTGGAATCAATTTTATTCATTCTAACTTTGAATTTGATATAAATACATCTGACTTCCTAACTGTGAGTCTGACTAATACAGATGTGAGAACGTGTTGAAGGAAACAACACACACACACACACACACACACACACACACACACCTCTGCTCAGGTTTCACAGCAAAAACGAGGCGGAGTGTCAGAGTCAGATAAGGCGAAGCTTTTCTGAAGTCGACAAGAACATCCTCAGATATCACACTCAATTTCAGAAAGTGGCAAAAAATGTAGAATTTCTCATTTAAATTTTGGAATTAAGAACTGAGATTCTCCACACAGTGTTTAAATAAACCTGAAGTTAGACTTTTACAGCAGATGTTTAAATGTTTATTATAAGCAAACAGAAAGCAGCAGACATCACCTCTTCTTCTCCTGACCTGTCCAACATTTTCCTTTTCTTTATGAAAATTGTCAGAAGCTTCTGTAAAATGAACTGACATTTCAGATCAGATTTCTCCTGTGACATTCTCAGCCTCCAAAACAACGTCTGACAAATTTACAGCGAATCTCAACATTGATCTTCCACATGTGAGATAAACTCCAGGCTGATTTTAGCTGTGCTACGTAGAAACACAATATTAGACTGTAGTTAAAACCAGACTAATGGATTCATAGTCAAACATTTTGTTTTTATTCTCAAGTTAAATGAAAAGCAAATTAGGAGAGTTTTATCATCTTGATCTCTGGTGTTTTTGTGGCTGTTGGTCGTGTATTTCCATCTCTTCTTGTTTTGTAGTTTTTATTTCCTTTCTGTATTTTGTCGTTTGTCTCTATAGTTTTCCCTCCATCCCTGTTCTGCATGTCGTTCATTAGGCTTTTATGCTGCAACACTTTCTGCCTTCACCTGTTCTGTCACAACCTGATATGATGAAGACAAACATTTTGTCTTAGTTTACAGTAAACAGTGGCGTTCCTCAGGGTTCTGTCCTCAGTCCCCTTTTGTTCATCTCTTTCCTCTTGGTAATTTCTGCTACAGAGTCGATATAAATTTGGTAACAGTGAGGTTTACACCCAACTCTGCTTTATTTTAGGGCCTCAATCTTCTCTCTGACTTCCCTCTTTTACTGCTCAAATGAAACTGAATGCTGGTTTACCTCAAGATTCCTCAGATTAAACTGATAAAACACAGATTATGTTCATTGGTACAAAGTCAACAGTTTCTATTGCCTGCTGTTCCATGACTCTCCCTTCCCTTATGTTAAAGATCAAGCCATTATCCTTCACTGACTAAATTACTCTGTCCTTCAAGAACTTGACTTGCTCTCCAACTCCTGAAGCGTTTTGAAAGCCCTTGGAGTTGGAGACTAGATGCAACATGGATAAGATCCAAACCCACCTTGATGATGTCATCCAGCTCGGTGGGAGTCACACAGGGGTTCCTCTCCAGAAAGGAGGCCTTCTCCAGGGTGATGCTGGTCTTCTGTTTGCTCTCAAAGGGCTGCTCCAGGCCCTTGAAGGCCAGAGCTCCAGCCACCAGGTAGAGGACCACCACCACGAACACCGCCATGACCGTCTTCCACTTCATCACGGACTGCAGCGCCGCGATGGAGCCGTCAGTGCTGGCGTCCAGGCTGGCCACCATGCTGGCGGAGCGTGAGGAGATGGAGAGGCGCGGCAGGGCGCAGTGGCCGTTGGCCCGCGGGTCGTAGCCCATCGGGTTCTGCATGGTGGCCACGCTGGCATGGACCAGGCTGGACTTCACCATGCCTGGCTGCATCTTTTTGGGCGGCACCAAGTGGGTCTGGACCGCCACTAGGAAACAAAACCAGAAGAAGTGTTAGGTTTTATTTGGACAGACGGAACATGAAAACATTTCCACGGCCTGGAGGGAAAAGTACGAGAAATCTGGAGACTTTTTCTTTCCTGTAAAGTGAATGCAAAGGCATTTTGGTCGGCCGATACGATCCCAGAGCCCAGAGACATCTGTCTCTGTCTGTGGTCAACAGCTTGTTGACATGTAGAATTAAAAATGTAAACTAATGACATGGGTTTAACTAAACCATTTCTAATGGTTTGCGGTTCATATTTAATAATTAGAGATACATTGCTGCATACAGACATAAGAGCATTACAGCCATTAAAAACCTATTATCCCCACTCTCAAGGTCTAAAAAGCTTTTCTCTGCTCACTCTGGGCAAACAGACGGCTTCTTGCAGAGGAATGCTTCTCAGAAAAAATAAGTATTATCCACTACGCTCACTCTCCTTCACCTCCAAATGTGAAAATCTGGAGACGTTTCAGATTAACTTCAACTTCTGCTTCAATCATGCTGGAAAGTATTAACAATGTTCTGATCTAACAAAATATGGAAACAAAACAATCATTTACAAACAGTTATGGCTTATTGATACGGGCAATACGGCTCACACCCAGGGCGCCACTGTGTCAGGGGATCACAATTAGCAAGCAAACAAAAAACAAAGTTGTCCTTTGCACCTCAAGCAATTTTTGTTTGTTGTTATTTTTCCATCTACAGAGAAAGATCCTCCCTCTTATCCTTTGTTTGGTTTTCACAGAATGACGAAAAGTCCAAGAAATGACGGCGAGAAGTTCATGACGATGAAATGGTTTCTGATTGAAGTTTTAACACGTTCATTTTGATTAAATAATTAATAGATTTTAACATGTTTGCATTTTTAATACATATAGTAGTCCCAAGCCAGAACCCTTCGTGTTTCTGGTCTGTTCATAAATCTGACGCACAAGCGACAAACAACGAACCACAGCGCCGCTTCTCTGGTCCACTGAGGGTTAATTACTCTAATCAGTCTGATTGGACGCTGGAAAAGACTTGATGTGTTGAAGTTGTGCTAGAAACAGTTAGCAGCTAATGCTAATGTCACCGGGCACAGTCCACATTTCTAGAGAAGCTCCATTAACGATCAGGAAAGATGAACTTTACTCCAATCTGCCGGCTGAAGAACCTGAAGATTAAAAACTATAAATATCTTTGTTGTTGAGCATTTATCCAATACTTTACCAGAAAATGGGATTTGAATTGAAAACGTTGTTTTTTCTGGTCAATATATGCTTTTCAATTGAAATGCGATTAATTAATTACAGACCCAGAAATGAATTGGATTTAAAGGACAGCGTTCACACGCCTCCCGGTTCATTAAGCTGGCAGCAGATCTTCCAAACGTATTTCATGAACAAATGTTCCCACTAACATCACTCTGCTGGATTAGGCATTAATACATACATGATGTTGCTGCAGGTCAAACATACAACAAGCCACAGCATGAAGGAACCAAATATAGAATCCTTTAAATGTATTGATTTGAAGCTCTTCGGAGCTCCGGCCTCCACCCAAACGCCCACACCTCTCCGGCTGGAGCGCCTCAGGGCTGCGGCTGTCTGCGACGCTTCTCACATGGAGGGTCAGTGAGAAATGGATTTACTGAAGGAGGAACGGTTCTGCTTTAACGCCACTCTATGCCAAACATCCACCAGGAATCAAGAACCTCCAGGAACAGTCTCAATCTCTGACGGAGGAATCTTTTTAGTTATTCACTAAAAGTTTAATTTACTGGCAGAAATATACCAAACGCTGCAACAAGCTGCACAGGAAAGCAGCAGCTGCTGTTCAGATCAACATGTTCCCGTTCCTCGGGAGGAAACACCCTCAGTTCAGTTCATCCTTGGGTTTGTGTGTAAACGTCTTCTGAACACTGGAGTGAACTTTTCTCCTGGTTCTGGGTCTGTTGGTGAGCAGCGCGGCGCCGTCGGCCTTCCTGTGGAAACTGAAACCTCGGCTGAAGCCACCAAGTCTGCAGGTTTCATGCAATCAGTTCGGAGAACCTCAGGAGCCTAGCGGCCACAGATCCGGATTCTACCACCAGGGGGCGTAACTACTGCTTCTTCAATGCTAAACATATAAAATATGTTTAAAACTGAATCTTTTCAGGTAATTCACTTTTTGTAATTTTCTCTGTGTAAGGCAATAATCTATTTTCTTTATCAAGGCTTACAATAAAACATTAACACTAAAGATATTTCAAGTGTTTTTCTTTCAAGGATTATTCATGAAATGAGTGACTGGAAAATAGGATTTAGTGATGAATTTGGAAATAATTCTTGTAAGATTAGTTTTATTTAGACATTTAAACTCTTGATGGTTAATGTGTTCATTGCAAACAGCTGAGCAGTTCTAAATGTTCCCAATAAAGTGATTTTGCAGAGAGATGAAAAACGTCAGGGCCAAATGTAGCAGTACGTCTCCAGTGGAAGTGGATTATTAACGTTTAATAAGGGTGATAACTTTGATAAATGACAAAAAAACAGGAAAAGTTGTTTTATTTACTTTATTTTTTTATGTAATACATTTTAGAATATTAAAATGTTCCAAGAACATTAACTGTCAGAAAGTGAAGGTGAAGAACTGCGGCTCACCAGGAAACCACAGGAAGCCATGTTTTATGACATTTAGAAAAATAAAATGTAAACTAAGAACTCAAACTACGACTTGCAGTCCAAACCAAACGGCAGCGAACATAACACCGTCTGGCTTCCTGGAGATGAAGGTGGCATTACGGTAAAATCATTTTGCAGCTGCTGAAACAGTTTCACATTGATTTCTGTAAATTAGATAAACAGGGAGGGAAAGAGTTTGATGCCATTAGACGCCTTCACCCCTCTGCCCTCACGCTGCGCTTCTCTGGCCAGAAGGAAAATACACAGATGATGATCCATAAGGGAAGAGGTGGAGGAGCTGATCCCAGCAGATGTTCTGATGGAACCTGCAGAACCTCTGGGCTGCAGCGGGTTCACAGCCGGTTAAAGTAAAACTGCAGCAGGTTCTGCTTTTCCTGTTTCACTCTTTAAACAGTTTTAATAAAAGATTTGAATGAAGAGTCGGTTCTCTGATGGTTCTGATGGTTCTGTTGGTTCTGTGAACATTCTCTGTTGGTTCTGTGTTGGTTCTCTGTTGGTTCTCTGATGGTTCTGTGTTGGTTCTCTGATGGTTCTGTGTTGGTTCTCTGTTGGTTCTCTGATGGTTCTGTGTTGGTTCTCTGATGGTTCTGTGTTGGTTCTCTGTTGGTTCTTTGATGGCTCTGTGTTGGTTCTCTGATGGTTCTGTGTTGGTTCTTTGATGGTTCTGTGTTGGTTCTCTGATGGTTCTGTGTTGGTTCTTTGATGGTTCTGTGTTGGTTCTTTGATGGTTCTGTGTTGGTTCTCTGATGGTTCTGTGTTGGTTCTTTGATGGTTCTGTGTTGGTTCTCTGATGGTTCTGTGTTGGTTCTTTGATGGTTCTGTGTTGGTTCTGTGTTGGTTCTTTGATGGTTCTGTGTTGGTTCTCTGATGGTTCTGATGGTTCTCTGATGGTTCTGTGTTGGTTCTTTGATGGTTCTGTGTTGGTTCTTTGATGGTTCTGTGTTGGTTCTCTGATGGTTCTGTGTTGGTTCTTTGATGGTTCTGTGTTGGTTCTTTGATGGTTCTGTGTTGGTTCTCTGATGGTTCTGATGGTTCTCTGATGGTTCTGTTGGTTCTGATGTTTCTGTGTTGGTTCTCTGATGGTTCTGTGTTGGTTCTTTGATGGTTCTGTGTTGGTTCTTTGATGGTTCTTTGATGGTTCTTTGATGGTTCTGTGTTGGTTCTCTGATGGTTCTGTGTTGGTTCTTTGATGGTTCTGTGTTGGTTCTCTGATGGTTCTGATGGTTCTCTGATGGTTCTGTGTTGGTTCTGTGTTGGTTCTTTGATGGTTCTGTGTTGGTTCTCTGATGGTTCTGTGTTGGTTCTTTGATGGTTCTGTGTTGGTTCTTTGATGGTTCTGTGTTGGTTCTCTGATGGTTCTGATGGTTCTCTGATGGTTCTGTTGGTTCTGATGTTTCTGTGTTGGTTCTCTGATGGTTCTGTTAGTTCTGTGAACGTTCTCTGTTGGTTCTGTGATTCCTGATGGCAGTCAGCTGCCTCCAGGTATTCACTCATAAAATCTGCCATCAAGCTGCAATTCAATGTCTCCATCTTCAGGTAAAAGCAGTTTTTCAAAATAAAAGTCACTCAGTCCATTATTAAAATGCACAAACAAGGAATCTGATTAAAACAGTTATATAAATATAAAAAGACTATTTACTATTTACACGTATTTACATACATATTCATGTAATTGTTTATTTTATTTAGAAGAAATAATTTTACTGTCTGGTTTCACGTGATATAAAATTCTGAAAAGGAAAACCCAAGAGATGAAAAAGCTGATTCAGTTTTGAGTCATCAGATGCTCAGTCCAGTTGATGACATCACAAGAGGTGAGAGAGGAAGCTGATGGTTTGTTTTCACACTTCCTGCTTTGACGAGATTTAAAACTTGATCACTTCAGTTACAAATAAACAAGTGAAAAAATATTTTAGTAATTAATTAAAATGTATCTGGTATGAACATTTTAAAAACTGGTTTAAATGATTTAGTTATATTTCTTTTATCTGTAAAATGTGTAGAATTTCTACGTTGACATATTGATGAACATTTATATGAATATAATTTGTGCAACTTGTTACAGAGATTTGTGCCAGTAAATGAGAGAGAACAGATATTAACATTTCATTTACTTATATTTGGACTAATACTGTAGAAATTATGTAAGTTTATCAATTAAATGAATAACAGGAGCAAAAATCAAACCACTTTCCAACTAATTTAAATTTGAAATATTTCTTCGGATCGTTTTTTTCCTGCTCGCTCGGTTTCTGGTTTGTGATTATAAATGTAAATAGCTTTATGCTTTTTGCTGGGCCAAAAGAACATGAAGCGTAAGATAAATGATCAGAAACTGGAGCAGAGGGCTTCACGTCTGATTTGACAGTTTGTCACTGAATCCAGTTTATTTACATGATTTTATAAAACTGGTTTGAACTGGATTCATGGCGAATTTCTGTTAAACTGAAAATGAATTGGACCTGTTTGTGTTTTAATGTGCCTTAAGATGCCAGTAGATAATTAACACAATATAAATAAGCTGAACTGAACCAATATGTTAACTGAAATGTAGATATTTTTAATGAATATTATTTATGCATCTCTAAAAATGAAATGAAATGTCTTTTGGATGAATTTGGAAAGTAGCTCTTCATGCTTTTATTTTGAAAAGCTTCTTGTCTCAGACATTCTGCTGTCCTGACTTTCCCATCAATGCTGCTTTGCACAGCTAAGAACAGGAATGATGGAGATCTGTCTGTCACAAACACCTTTCTGCTGTTTACACCATTAATGATTCAGACTGTCGGTGGAAATAAAAGACAAATCAGAAACAGGAAACAGAGCAGAACTGTTCAAGCGTGTGAAGAATGTAATGCGGATGTGCTGCAGGTAGCCCACCTCAACGAGCTGCTGCTGAGACGAGGCTTTCACATCAACACATTCTGGAATTGGCAGCAAACTCAGGATTTAAGAGGAAATGATGGATTCACCAACCTTGCTCTGGGTCCCAGTTTACTTGTTTTGTCGGGTTTTCTATTGGAAATTTCATCTTTGATTTGGTTCCTTAGTAACCAGGGAGTGCAGGAAAAATATTCAGGGCGAATCCCAAAATAAAAAAAGGAAGAAAGAAATCAAATCAAGTCACGACGCATTCCGTGTCCATTGCCTGTTTTCTCAGAGAGCAGCGATGAGCGCATCAACCAGCCGCATTGTCTGCCTCTCCGCTGGAGCTGCTCCCCCTCCTCCTCACCCCCGCGGTGTGTTCAGACAGGCTGCTTCTGATGCCTCCCCCCGTGGTGCCGCACCACTCGCTGGTCCGAACCACATCCCTTGTCGCACTGGAGCAGTGGTCCGGTCCAACTCGAGCTGCCGGAGCGTGTCTATCTACGCGTCTTTACGCACGCCTCACACCAGCAGCAGGAACAACGGGGGAGGACGCTCTGCTCTCCGCCCTCCCTCCCAGCAGCCAGGACTCCACCTGCCTCCTCCGTCAGGCCGCATCAAGCTCAGCATCACTTTTATTTCCAATCAGCGTTTATTTAAATTTATGCGGTAATATTTTACTCACTCTTTATTTGTCCACAAACCAGGATTATCTTCTCTTCATCTGGCAGCCGGGAGATGAGCACATGGCGCGCAGCGGCACCAAATCATCGGCAGACACACTATTACATCATTCACATGTGGAGGTGGGGGGTGAATTATTAATGAAGTGTGATGGATAAGAACCGGTGACCTTCTGTGACCCATCAGACCGGCGGTCTGTCGATACTCCTGATGTTGGATTAAACCAGAGCTGCTGTCAGCCTGGAGGCCCCGAGTTTCACTGGGAGGCTTTTATCTAAATTAATGGGTTTCATATGATTTCAGTTCAATGAAAATAAAAATAAAACTGATATGTTGGTTTTATTGTTCATTTCTAACTGCAAACCTTCTGACCCTGTTTGCCCTTCTGAGACTCAGAATTTGTCATTTAATCTATTCAGTTTATTTGTAAAGCACCATTTAACAACAAAGTTTGTCTAAAGTCACTTTACAAAAAAACATAAAAATCTAAATTGTAAAGAGCAATGTGTGATCAGCCAGTCCGCTCAGACAAAACGAACTTTTGTCTCTTTTGTTTGTGTCACCAAACATCAAAATGAGTCTCTGGAGTCTGTTTGGGGCAAAAGGCTGCAAGAGGTAAAACTAATAAAGTTAGTTTTAAAGCATTGGACAAATTAATCTGCACAAATTATGGAACCAGATTAGAAACAAGTGAACCGAAAATGTCCAAAAGTAAAATAAAATAAGACAACAAACTGGAAATACTGTTTTTATTTAATTTTTAGAAAATGTTTTTGCTTTTTTTCCCAAATTGAGACATTGGCTTCCTGTGATTTTACTTCATACAAATATGAACTTTTTTAACCTTCAGATGATCCCGTGGATCTAACTCTGTTTGCAAACACCTACAGCAGCTTCACATGTTTTAACAAAATTACTGAGTGGAAAATAAAAATAAACATTTAGCTTTGACAAATAAGCCACATTTTAACAAAAATAAGACATTTTAAAAAACACTGAACATAATTTTCATAAACCCTTGCTTCTCTGTCTTGCTTGTCATAATTGTAATTCACCAAATGTTTGTGAGTGACGCAAGGGGTCAAAAGGTCAGTGAGACAAAAGAGGGAACATGGTGGGAGTAAAAGTGTGATGCTGACAGAGCGTTCCCGTCCTGCCCTCTCCGTCACGAGGCCAGCAGGTTCACAGTGGAGCACAACATAAATTAAATTAAATGTTACTAATGCGCCCTGCGACAGACTGGCGACCTGTCCAGGGTGAACCCCGCCTCTCGCCCGGAACGTAGCTGGAGATGGGCACCAGCAACCCTCCCGACCCCATTAGGGACAAGGGTGAACAGAAAATGGATGGATGGATGGGTGTTACTAATGCAGCAAACAAAGATCAATATCAAACACAGTTTTTAAATTAGGATTTTATTTATTAAAAAGGAAAATACCATCTAAAATAATCTGGTAATAATAAATAACCCCACTGATTTTTCTATGTGCTTCCTTCCAGGTGAGTTTTTAAAGATTTTTACCTTAATAAATAAATTAAACCATTTGAAACTGATTTCTGTATTTTTGTCAGATTCCAAAATCAGTTTCATTTGAATTATTTAAAGGCAATAAATAAAGCAAAAACAGTTAAAAATATTTTTTCACAGTGAAGCGCGTCCATTCCAACCTGGAGCTGTAAGCTTGATCAGATTTACTAAATTACTATTATTTTACCTGGTTTCCGTTCAAATGTGGCAATAATACTCCCAAAATTGTGGTCTATTTATGATTTTTCTAAATTAAAAAGATTACTAAAAGTGTGAACTGCAGTTTTATTTACATGTGTAACGTGTCCATTATGCTTTTACACAGGTTTGGATATAACAAATATAACATGTTATATTTTATTTTTATTTTTATTTTGTCTACAATTGCTACTCAGTGGTGGTTGTTGTGTGTCTTGTCTCTATGCTGCTGTAACTGCGAAATAATTTCCCTGCTGGGATGAATAAAGTAATTCTATTCTATTTTACACCTGGATCTTTGGTTGTGTTGCTCTCTGTCGCCCCCTGCTGTGCACCTGGCGTGATAACGTTCTCACCAACTAAAACGACAGAAAAAGTCTTTGTTTAACAACTGAAGCCCTCTGGCGCCACCTGCTGCTCGAAAAATCACCACTGCGCCACAACAACCATTCAATAACACATTATTACTAAAACAGCATCAAATAAACTGTCTACAGTTTGTAAAAACAGGAGGAACTTCAACATAAGGAGGAAATATTCTAATGGGAAATAACAAAAGCAAATTAATATAAGAGGTATTAGAAAAATATGTATAACTTCTAAAATTTTTTTTATCAAACAAAACAAATTAATCAAAATAAAATGTAAAATTATTCTACGGTGGGCTGGAAAACAATGCATGCCGCACTTTTTAGATCATCAATTTAATCTCACAGTTATGACCATTAGAGTTAGAGTTTGAATACTTTTGTAAGGTATTGTTTTTGTCTCCTTTCCAGCATTTTAACAAAAACAATCAGATCTGTGTCTAATATGTGTTCATATTGTGTAGTTTTCATCTTTTTGCCTTGTCTATTTTCTATAACTGCACAGTCTGCATCTCATTTATTTTATTATTATTGCTTATGTTTAAAGTGTGTTTCCACTCTGCTGATACATTAGGATTTCCCCTCTGAGACACAAATCAAGGATTTTATTCTAAACAATACAACGGATTAATATTTTTTAAAGGATTTTTATTGTAAGCTTCCTAAGTTCACACTGTTTCCTTTTTGCTGGGTCCATTTTAACTGGCCGTTACTTAGCAGCAGAAGCCATGTTTTTGGGGTGACATCATGTTTTGTCGCTGGTGCTGCATTGGTTTGCCCCCACATGAAGCCCTGCGTCAGATTTTTGCAGCGGGTGTGAACGTAAGAGGGGAGCGTCACGCTGGAAACAAATACCAAAATAAAGATCACGTGTTGGCTCCACTTTCTCTTTTTTCTTTAATGGCTGTAGAGAAATACCGCCCTCTGCTGGACGACAGAGATATGGCAAAAATACGAGAGCCTCCGGACTAAACCATTCCGCAAACCAGAGGGAAATAAAACAGAGTTTCAGTTTATTTGTAGGTAACATTGTGGTCTAGTTTTAGAATATGAGTGAAAACAGTCTAGATGAGCTAAAGTTGAGGCAAAAATTTAGTGAGGCTTTTTGTCTTGGCGTGTTTTGGCCCCCGCGTCCTGAGTGAAAGTGGGTCGGTCCAGTAGTGAAGGCGAAGCTGCAAAAAAGAACGATTTGTTTTCAAGGAGAGGAAGAAGCGTCGCCGACATCCAGCGCGGCCGCATCGCTTCAAACAGAAACGGTTTGAACATTTCTAACTGCTCGCTGCCCTGCCGGCCCGCCATGGCTCTGTGCGGGGGTGTCGGAGCCTTGGCTTTACCCAGCGAGCTCATCGTCCACATCTTCTCCTTCCTGTCCGACCGGGACAAGCTCCGGGCCTCGGCCGTGTGTTCCCGCTGGAGGGAGTGCCTGTTCTACCCCGCGCTGTGGACCGAGCTCAAACTGCGGATAGGCGGCGGCGGCTGTAACGGCTCCGGTTCCGACGAGGCGGCCAAGCTGGAGTTCCTCATGCGGAAGTTCGGCTCCTTCGTGCGGGAGCTGCAGCTGGAGCTGGTGGAAGGAAACCTCAGCCCGCTGAGCAACGACCCGTCGGCCGCCAGGATGGAGCAGCCTCCCGGCGGCCAGGAGGCGCACCAGCGGTGGAGGGACGCCATGGCCACCTACTTGGACCAGGTGTTGTGTGTGTTCACCGGCATCCGCAACAATAGGTAACATACACCCGCAGCTTCAGAGAGACGTGTGCTGCTTTGTGTTACATCCTGAAAACTACCTGACATTTGTTAATTGCTGAACATTTTGAGCTTTAGTGTAAACAAACCCAGACTTCAGGGAGTTACGTAATCATGTCATGTCTGTGCGGAGGGCAGTGAAGTTGGCTTCCGATTCGTAGCAGAGGTAAAGGGCTGTTTCACAGTTTTTAGGAAGTCAGATATCTATTGTAGATCAGCTCTGTTTAGATTGAACCTGGACTAGAAAGTTTCATACTGTTCTAAATATGCATATTAATCTAACAAAAATACCTCTAATGTCATTTTATTCACGCTTCACCAAGTTTTGACTTTAATGGTATTAAATTAGGATGAGGTGTTAAATCTTTTATTTTCTGCTAAATGTAAAACTAGTCCCTCCATCAAGGAGCCCGACGCACATTTTGCTAATCTTTCATATGTTTGTTTTCATAATCAGCAGGTCAAAAACCGAGCCTGAATTATTTGATGCAGATTCTTTAAAATATAGTTTATGAGAACATAACTTAGCTGATTATAATTATTTCCAAACAGTGTCTAAAACGTTTGCTTGGACTGGAGAAAGGGACATTTTTATTTATCAATTAATCAAATATTAATTATTAATGTAATTAATTTATTGCTTTTTAAGAGGGAGTTAAACGTTCATATTCTGTCCTGAATGTCAATATTTTCCCTGCTGACATTTTTTAAATGAACATAACCACAATAATGTCCAGTTTAAAATGTTCCTTTAAATTACATTTGATGTGACTTTTAATTATCAGCATAAAAAGATGAAATATTTCTCTACTTAATCCAACTATTATTACATATTATTAATGTGTTTTCTGGAATCTTCATAAATACAACCAGTTTCCAGCTCTAGGTTTTTAACCAGAGCTAATCACCATCCATCTCTTTTAAAATCAGTGAAATACCCCTTTAATGAAGCTGTGAATCAGACACCAACTTCAGGATCGTTGACGGAATTCATCTGCAGACGTTTTTATCTCATCAGCAGTCCTGCCTCTGCTGGGTCTGTTGGTGTGAAGAGGTGCGTGCGTGTGTGTGTGTGTGTGTGTCAGAACCAGCAGGTACAATGCAGCGCTGCAGAGAGCCTTTGTTGCCTGTGACCTGCTGATATCAGCACACACACACACACACACACACACACACACACGTTGACTCTTGACGTGGAGACGTGTTGGTCCTGATGAGCTGCTGTGGGTTAGAGCCCACCTGAGCAGATTACACCGATAATCTGGATGAATAATCTGCGGAAACTTTCCTTTTCATGTCAACTTCTTCTCCTACGTTCTCTTTCAGGCTCTGCAGGACTTTCTAGCAAAAACAAGGCCCCCATTCAGACCTGCTTACTTTGTCTAGGCCATGCCAACATCTGTTCTGTTGTTCTGCTTTTGTTTTGTCGTTTAGCAGCTTCTGTTTATCGATTATCTGCATTTTAAAACCTTTATGCTACAAACCAATCACTGGATGATATTCTTCTATATTAGGATGGCCTAGTTAAAGTATTTGATGATCAAACATGGCTGTCTTACAGGTAGCATCGAAAGAGGCATCAGTTGGCTTATTTGACCTTTGACCTTCTTGTTTAATTTGGACTAATTGTTTTTTATCTCTTATTCTATGAATTAAAATGATTTAAGAGAAAAAATGTTTTTTAATGAACATTTTAGTTTTGAATCCACCAGTGAATGAATGAATCACAGATTATTGTTAAACTGCATTAAAGTCGACGTCGTTGCCTGATGCATTTATGGACCAGAAACTGTGGGACTTATTAGTTTTGAAGCTGAGAGTAAAACAGATTCTCAGTTGATCTCCGATCCGATCCGATCCATCTGGTTTCTACGGGTTCTGTTGCCCATTTCTAGACAACCTGTTTGCTGCTTCCTGGTTTCACAATCTAGGAAACAAAATCTACGTCGGCAGCTGCTCAGGAAGTGGCGCTCTGCCTGGCGGGTTGACCTCACTTCATGCAGCCATCTTCCAGACGCCGTCATGGGCGATGTAAACATTGTGTTGAGGTGAATGTCCTCTGATGCCCTTTGACCTTTGCTGCAGCTCACATAGAAGAGCTGAACAAAGTGACACATTATTTCATGTTGACATCTTAACGAGTCACAATTACTGCGTAGTTTAGTTTGGAAACATCGACGCTGCATCTCGCTTCTGACCGACTGTTTGCTGCCATAACGCAAACAGAACAAACCAGGCAGTAAACCAGACGGTAAACTGATCCTCCACCTGTTTCCCACCAACATGACGACTCGTTTTTGTCTTGTTCTCTGCAGAAACCTGCAGAAGCTGAGTCTGTATGGGGACACCTTCATCCTGCAGCAGGACGGACCGCTGGACATGTCCAGCCTGCAGCAGGTCCACCAGGGGGAGAAGAAGATCAACGAGTAAGAGCAGAGCAGCCGCCATGTTGGCAGCAGTATATGACTAAGTACAGGCGGTAAACCAGACGGTAAACTCCTGGGTCAGCTGGCGGCAGGGGTTTGTCTCCTGTGGATGTGGAGGAACTCCGGTCCTCTCCTCAGGGATTCAGTCACGTCCTGCTTTGACTAGGCCGCTGCAGCAGCTTGATTTTTGTTGTGATCAGACCGAGCTTCAGCTGATGGACAGTTCAGAAATACTTTACGGCTGGTGGCGGGGGCGGCAGGAAGTTTGGGCCCCATGACGAAAAATGAAATTGGGCCCCTGCTGATGCCGTTGCTCCGTCTGGAGCCGGTCTGACCCGGTCTGACCCATGGAAGCGGTACCGTCAGGACTCGGCTGCCTTTGGCCCAGGACTAGAACAATATTCACTATATTTCAGTAAATTCAGTTGGTTTTCTGTGTTTTGTATCTGATCAGCTGATACTAAAGCTCAGATATTGGTATCAATATCAGAAGTGAAAGAAGTAGATCAGTGTTGTGATTAATTAACGATTAATTGATAAATCATTAACTGGAGCATACAGACTTGAAATAGGCCATTTATTGAAAGAACAACACCTAGAGCCACAACTGAACCAAAACTACAAAAAATCTACATTTAGCTTTTAAGATGGAAGAAACTGTCGTTGTTTTTTAATCTGCAGAATGTGGCGGGTTTCAAATCGATTTATGGTCAGAATAATTGATTAGTGAAGTAATGGTTGCTGATTTGAAGTGACCTGTGACCTCTGACCTGCAGGGTCCAGCAGCTGTTCATGGAGCTGCTGTCCAACAGCCGCCAGCTGCGCTGGCTGTCGTGCAGCTTCATGCTGGGTGTGGCGACGCCCTGCTCCCTCTCCTGCCTCTCCAACCCTGCAGCCGAGACGCTGCAGCACCTCAGCTTACTGGACCACCAGCTGGGTCAGTATCCGTCCGGTTCTAATGGCTGCAGAGCTGGATGGGGTCTGAGCGGCGTGCTGACCGTCTCGCCTGTTCTCCGCAGGCCCCCTGGTCTCCCCCTCAGAGCTGGACCGGCTCTCCAACCTTCACTCTCTGGCTCTGGATTTCTGCGACTTCACGCCGGAGCTCTGTGGTCTGCTGGCATCGCCGCGACGAGCTCCCCTGCACCGCCTGTCGCTGCTGCTCAACGGCGCCGCCCTGGAGTTCAAACCGTTGGAGGGCACGGCCACAGAAGACGACTGGAAGGCGCTGGTAAGTCGGCGCCGCAGCAGCTATTGCTGTTGACTCCAGCCAGTTCTGACGGAGGCTCCCTGACACCGCAGGTCCGGGTCAGCGCCAACCTGCGCGTTTACGTGATGGCTCTGGAGGTGGACAGCTCGGAGCTGCTCCGCGTCCTGAAGCCCAGCCTTCCTCTGGAGCGCCTCCACCTGGACAGCTACAGCACGCTGGTGACGGACGGCGCCCTGGAGCTCATCTCCCAGCAGTACAACAGAACCCTGACCCACTTCCTGCTGCTGAGGGACGGGCCCGGCTTCCCCGACCTCAGCGTCAACCGCAACGAGGATCCGCTGGTGCTGCTGGCGTGGCGCTGCACCCAGCTGGCCGTCCTGGTGATCCATGGTGCGTTCAGGGACCGTCAGGAGGTTCCACAACCTCTGCTTCAATCTTTACCAGGGAATAGAAATGCTTTGTTCTAAATATTGATATTGTTTCAAGGTTATTGATCAGTTATTGTTGGTATTGAAACTAAAACCTCACTGATACTTTATGAAACATTCGGTTTATTATTTGGATTATCTGATGATTAATAAAAATAATCCTGAACGTTTGTGTTTAGATTGAAAAACGGAGCTGAGATTTTAAATTTCTCCTGAAAAATTCTGAATTCAGACATGAAACCGTGTAGAACCCGGTTCCTGGTGGTTCTGGTCCGTGTTAGTCCTCCAGCGTCCTGACCCCCCCCCTCTCCGTCTCCTAGGTTACACCGTGTGGTCCCATAACTTGGTGGCCATCTCCCGCCTGCGCGGCTCCAGCCTGCGCGTCCTCACCGTCTCTGAGGAGAGCGTGGACTTCGACCCGGACCAGTCCCTCTACGTGGAGGGCGACCCGGTCCACAACCTGGTGAAGGAGGTTTCTCTGGGCCTCGGCCGCGTCTGGCACCCCTGCCTGGACTCTGCCGTGGTTCTGTCTGAACCCACCCAACACTTCCACCGTGAGCTGCGCGCCTTCAGCGCCGGCGTGTAGCGGCGCCGGACGGACCAGACCAGCTGGGAACGCAGCAGACCCGAGTAAACCATGCAGAGCTCACACTCACAGGATCGGCTTTTATTTTAGTTTTTATTTCTGATCATTAAATTTGCTTCAGTCTTTTTTTTTCTTTTTTGTTTTTAATTTAGAAATTGGAACAAATTCCTTCATAAGACCAGATTTTTAACTAGTCAGCTGAAATGACTTTGTCCAGTCTGGGCTCATCTAGTCAGGTCTGATCCAGTCTGGTCTGATCTGTGCTCGGCTGATCTGGTCTGATCCAGTCTGGTCTGATCTGTGCTCGGCTGATCCGGTCTGATCCAGTCTGGTCTGATCTGTGCTCGGCTGATCCGGTCTGATCCAGTCTGGTCTGATCTGTGCTCGGCTGATCCGGTCTGATCCAGTCTGGTCTGATCTGTGCTCGGCTGATCTGGTCTGATCCAGTCTGGTCTGATCTGTGCTCGGCTGATCCGGTCTGATCCAGTCTGGTCTGATCTGTGCTCGGCTGATCCGGTCTGATCCAGTCTGGTCTGATCTGTGCTCGGCTGATCCGGTCTGATCCAGTCTGGTCTGATCTGTGCTCGGCTGATCTGGTCTGATCCAGTCTGGTCTGATCTGTCCTCGGCTGATCTGGTCTGATCCACAGTGGCATCAGTTCTTATTCCATCACCCTAACATCCTGCGGAGCCTCTGTGTGATGTAACTCTGATCCCTGTCAGTTTTTTGCCCCCCCTGTGTGTTCTCTGTTTGTTTACTTCGTGGTGACCTTTCACCCCCATGTGTTTGATCACAGATGCGTTGTAATCCTGCTCAGACGCAGCAGGCTGGTGATGGAGGCCAGGCCGACTGCTGCAGCTGCTTTTTGTTTCAGGTGGGGGTGTTATGTTTTATGATCTGACTGGTTATTGAATGTGTTATTTTTTGGTATTTTAAGGTCAGAGGTCATTTCTTGGGGCGTGTCAGGCGGTGTTACAGAGAGTTTTGTTACTTCCTGGCGAGCCTCCAGCTGATCAGAACCATCTGATGTTCTGATTTTAACTTTCACAGCCGGCCGACTAAGTTCTGGCTTTATTCTTGACGAGTTGGGTTCCCGGCGTGTAAAACTGTTTGGACCGGGCCGGAGCAACGGCTGTGTTCTGCAGGCCCGGTTCTGAAGAGCTGGAACGCTGAATGTAAGCTGGGCTGAGCTTCATGCATCACAGATTCCTTCCTTTATTTTTTCTGGAACCTGCAGCACATTAATGGTTCTGGTTGCGCCACCTCAGGGTTCGGGTTCGGGTCGGGTCGGCCTGCGGCGCCGCTGATGCTGATGAGTGGGATGTGCAAAACAATCACTTTTCTTTTCCTCTTATGTCACAGTTGCCTTGGAAACGGCTCCACGTTCTCCGGTGTAGTAGTTTAGCTGTTGTTGTGCGTCTGATCGGACCCTCCGGCCTGGTCCGGTCCGGTCCGAGGCCCAAAGAACCTAATCATACATTTGTTTTCAACGATTAAGGTTAACGGAGAGACTCCGCCCCTCTGACGGTGGGACGTTCTCCTAAAGATGTCTTCAGACTGCAGAGATCCAAATCTGGTTCTGAACTTCCAGAACTTTACCGGCTGCAGAAAAGTCCCGGCGCCAGCAGCAACCGGGCCGTGGTTGCCATGGTTTCCAGCTTGGTCTGGTACCTAGACTGAACGGAGCGCTGCACACTGACGGCTCCGGATGGTTGCCATGGTGCTCTGGTATCAGCTGGGTGAAGGAGGTCAGAGGTCAGCGTATTCTCCTCTCCGTTTTGTCAGAATCTGATTTTTGCAGCTCCGCTTTCGCTTCCTGCTGCGGTCGGCTCAGACAGGAAGTCAGACTGAGTGAAAATCAGTTCCTGTCGTTCTGTGAGAGCAGATCATCGCCGACGGCCCGACTCGGCCCGGTCCGACCGGTTCTGGGTCCAGCACAAAGTATTCTGAAAGGAGACAGCTTGTGGAGTCCCGCAGGGCTCACAGCTCGGTCCTTTGGGTTTGGGTTTGGCGGTTCTGGTTCTGGTCGGTCCGCTCCGATCCAATCCAAACTGCTGTGTGCCTGTAAAGTTAGTTTAATCCCTTCTTGCAGTTTTCTGGTGCATCCAGTGGGAGTGTGTTTATGTGATGCGTGGCTGAGAGGAGACCTGTGTGTGTGATGAAAGCGTTGCCATGGCAACAGGAACGGTTGGCTCTCAGGGCGCGAAACGGAAACGATCTCAGGCCTGCTGCTCGTCTGTGTGAATTACTCCGGACCCGGTTCTGTTCTGAGGAACAACCTTCACTCACGCCTCAGTGTCGCCCCCTGGTGGCGGTTTCCTCCTCCTGCTCTCTGGAACGGGTCGGTTCTGGATCTCACAGGGAAACAAACCAAAGCGGAGCAGGAAGTGGAGGCGTGGCCAAGCAGAGTCCTTACTTCTGATTGGCTCTCAGGGTCCGCGTCATCAGGGGTTCTGGGCTCCGGTCTTCTTCTCCCTGTTTCTCTGTGAGGAGCGAGGCAGTGTGAACCCCCTAGGGGTCATGGGGTCATGGGGTCGCGGGTTCTGGCTCCATGAAGCTGTAAACTGATTTAGCTGCTAGGAAAGAACATTCCACATGAAGGACGGGGGGCTCCTTCCTAAATAATATCTATAGACAGATGATGCTCGCTATATTTTTTACCCTGAGTTGTGTGTTTGTGCAGCAGGTGGCGCTGTTCAGAGACGATGCGTCTTCCTCCTTTAGATCAGCTGATTTCACGTTTCCATCCAGACTGGGGGGGTTATCGTTCTGACATGTCGACCTGTTAAACTGATCCAGGAGTTATTAGGCGACCGTTACCGCGGTGACAGTCGCCTCTGTGTCCTGTGTGTTACATGGAGCAGATGTCAGGCGGGTGTGGCGTTGGCCAATCAGAGAGCTGGCCTCTAACTCGCTGTGTCCCTCTGCTGGACCCGCTCAGCTCAGAACCAAAGTAGCAGACGGTCGGATCTGCAGGGACGCCAGATTTTAAGTTTCCCGTCTCTTATCTCAGATTCCTTTAGCTTGAAGCTGAACCGGCTCCTCCTACAGAAGCTCAGGTCAGAAGGAGCGTGCAGAGAGCTGGACTCATGCAGGAATGTAAATGTGAGAAAACACTGGATGTGCAGCAGAGGAGCTCCTCATGCGACCCAATGCTCTGGCGCGTTAACCTCACCAGCGGTTCTGATGAAACTCCTCTGGACGTTAAAGGAAGTCAGAGCCAGATCTGCTTCTGGCTGCTGAACCAAGTCCTGATGGACTGGAGAGCCAAACGTCCGGTCAGGCGGCCAGGCCGGCCTGCTGCCCAGTCCAGCATCACAACTATGCAAGAGGAATGCGTTTAATCCAAACTTTATTTTTCTGTTTTTATATTTGCTTTCCATTCTCTCGCCATCACAGAGCAGCAGTGTTAGATGTGAACTAAGAGAACGTGCAATGACAATACTTGGCCTTACGATGATGATTTCTGAGATCTTGTAATCATTTTAGTCTGAAGATGTTTTGAAGTGTGACCAGCCAACCCGGCGGCGGCGGCGGCGGCAGCGGCAGCGGGTCGCTCTTGGTCTCCGTGAGACCGGCTAGACGGCCCCCGGTTCTATCGTGGTACGAATGTTGTGCATTTGTTTCAGATCAGGACAGTTTGCAATAACAGCAGTTTTACAAGCGGCCACAAGGGGCAGTGTTGACGGCGCCTGGCTGCGCCTTTAGAAAACCATAGAGGAAGAAATAGAAACTATATAAAGAGATGAATATATATGAAGTCCCTCAGTGCGTATTTGTAACGGTATCAGCGACTCATCGTGGTTTTTCCTCTTATGCAACTCTTGTCCGGGTTCAGATTCTGAACATGAAGTTGATTCTAAAACCACACAGACTTTGTACATCAGACCCCATGTTGTTGTTGTTTTGGCTTTTATTTTTGCAGAAATGGTTTTACTCTGAGTGTAACTTCCTGTGTGACTGTTGCTGATGTAAGCGCTGGGTTTCTCCTTCCTCCTCCAAGCGGAGGCGCAGACCTCCTGACCCCCGACCTCCAGAACACACAGCTGGACCCGCCTCACACACAAATCCACCCGGTCCCTCTGAAATCTGCACAGATCAAACTTTGAGCTCCAACAAATGAATCTGACCTGAGAAGGGTGCAGCTGGTTTCAGACGTCCCAGCTGGGGGTCAGGGGTCGTCTCTCCTTGCAGGGGGGGTTAGGGGGGGTTAATGGGGAGGCGAGGGGGCAGCAGGACCTCTGAACTGACCGGGGCGGAGCAGAACGGACGGTCGGCCTGCTGGCTGTTGATTGGAAATGATGCTGAATGAATGATTCTCTTCTTTTAGTCAGTGAATAAAAACATTAAAAAGTCGCTTTGCTCTGTTTGTCTTTTACTTTAAATCCTGGATAGAAACAAAAGTTTCACTTTATTCATCTGCAGATGATGTAGTTTATAGTTTGATAAGCAGTTGGA
Organism: Xiphophorus couchianus; assembly: GCF_001444195.1. Lineage (NCBI taxonomy): Eukaryota > Metazoa > Chordata > Actinopteri > Cyprinodontiformes > Poeciliidae > Xiphophorus > Xiphophorus couchianus. The sequence goes on from NC_040246.1 coordinate 23,014,438, forward strand.
TCCAGTTCATATCCAGAGACAAACAGAACCCAGTCAGGATTGATTCTGAGTTACAGTTTCTGAAATTCAGAATCTGAATTTCTATCATTAATCTGATCTGGTCTGATTTCTATCTTCTGCCAGAACTTCATGTTTCCACAGAAAAGACGGTAAAAGCTGGAGAAATGACTGAATTACAAAATGTTTAAGAAAAACATCCCATTGACTTCAAACTGATACAAATTAGACCTAAAAAAGTTAATACTGCAAACTTAGTCACTCAGTGACCTCAGAGTAATTTTTTCCTCTTTTCTTGAAGAAATGAACTTTTATTTTCCAGGTTTGTCTCTGAAGTCAAACTACAGCAGGACGAATTTCCAACTCGATGTTCTGAAACACGTCAGACTGCAGCTGATCTTTCACAAAGGAAGCAGTGAAATTTCAAACAGGAAACAGGAAGTTGGTTTAAAAGTTTCGAAGAGACGTCAGTAAAATCGTGAGAAAAAGATTTTTGTTCTGCAGTTTTGAGTTTTACATCAAATCTGTTTGGTTTCTGTTTGGTTCATTTAACTCATTTCATGAGTTAAATGAAAAGATTTTCAAATCAGTGATGTGACCCGTCAGTGTATGGAAGGCCAAAATGGACAAAATTAAATAATGCATTATGAAATAAATAAATAAACCATTAAATGTCTTATTAAACATGCCATACACATCAATAATTAAATGCATATTTTAAATAAATTCATTTTAAAATAAGTTCAATTCTTTCACTTTAAGCACATAAACACTTCCTGTTTTGCTGATGGTCCAGACTGCAGAGAATCGTTCCTGTTTCTTATTTCATTCATTTTTATCTAGATGTGAGATTTGTAAGCAGAGGGAACATTATTTAATCTGTGACTGCTTTATGCATCACTGATAAGAAAGAGAAAAAACACTCAGGTTGCATGAATTATGGCATAATTAATGTGATCTGGTCTGATTTGATTTATCAAACCTGAGGTGCATAAAACTACAATGGAAAATGTGTTTAGTCAGTTTGCATGCTGCCATGGGTTAGGGTAGGTTAGGGTAGGTTAGGGTTAGGGTAACGACTGCGTTATGATGATGTCAGAGGATTCAGGCTTTACTGCAGCTGCTGATGAAAATAATCAAACCTCAAATCCTGCGATGCTAAATATAGATATGAAAATCAGCTGTGCATTGATGCTTGTTTTGTACTTTGATGCACAAAAGTGGAACTCAGGTTTTAAATGTTGAACCTTTCGGTTCAGTTAGATACATAAAAGGAATTGAACCAGCAAACAACCCGGATGTCAGGTTATCCAGAGAAATAAATTCAGTGTTTCTGTTCTGATAACAAATTAAAACGTTTCATTGTTTCACTTTCCTGCTGTTTCCTGATGACGCTGATGATGAAGGTTCATCATCATCATCAAGCATCTGGGGAAAGGAGGACACCTAGTGTCCACAGCAGGTATAACAACACTGCAGTGATCACCAGATGTTTTCCATGCTTCATATCAGCTTCATGGCCAAACCCTGACTGCTGCTGATCCATTTCTGTCTGCAGGGCCCCGCTCTGTGGGGGGGCCACAGAGCGGGGCCCCTCTCTGGGGAATCAGAAGGTTTTTTAGTTCAGTCGAATGTCTGTAAAATATTTATATCTGTGTAAGATGTACATTTTTGCATTTCTTCCTGCAGCAGAAGTCCTTCTTACTGCAGAATTCCCAGCATAAATGTGAGTAGAGTGATAATAATGAGCCATGAGCAAAAAACCAACCCTGGTTTATTCTGCTTCTTTTTATAAATATATTTATTTTTCAGGGAGAATCAAAAACTGAACATAAACAGAAATGTGAGGGAGGCCTGGACCACATTTAGCTGTTTATTCTGGTTTTAACATGTTTACATGATTCCTTTGTAAAATCAGATAATATTTGTTTAATTTTATTAGCAAAAATATCAAATTTCCATGAAAAGTCAATATTTGCAGAGTTGACTCTCCTTCTTTTCTGGAACCTTGTGTGGTTCTGGACCGATTCCTGCCTGATGGTGAGCCGCTCTTCTGTTTGGAGTTTAGAGTTGATCTGTTAAAGGGACGAAATGCTAAATAATGTATGAATGAAGTTAAAGATCCACTCGTCAGAGCAGCTTTGGCTTCCTCCTGAAGTGTCCTTGAGTAGCTGTGCTGATCCCACTTGTTGGCTGATGCTGCACTCTAACCAGAGGCAAAAACACACTTTCATCTTCATCACAAATTAAAGTACATCTCTTCAAATGAGTCCTGATGCAGCTGCATACTAATGTGCAGGAGGGACGTGCCAGAACTGTGAAGGTCTGTTTTGTTTTCAGAGCGCAGTGATGGCGCTTCTGGCTCGGCTCTCATGTTGACACCTTAATGATGCTTCACACGTCTCTGGGAAAGTAAGCGGGAGACACGTGTGTGTCTGGGGAGACAAACGGAAAGTTGACTGCAGCAAAGCTCAAGTCAGGAAATTCTAGAGACGTTCCTGGTAAGAAAGAGAAAACCTTTCCAGGTCGGCCTGCTGATCAGCGGCGGCTTGCCAGACTCACCTCACAGCGCTGATTGCTTGGAGATGTGAATGCTCATCAGGTTCAAGGCTTTCATCACACACTCACACACACACAGCACCACCGCTGGCATCACAATGCATCCAGTTCGGCATCCAGAGACGCTGAACTGGATGCAAAACGAACCCAGTTTACATAAAATCAAACGCAGAGCATAAAAATACCGAGATATGATTAATGTATCCAGCTGAATATCAGTCACCAGCATCGAACCAAAACTCTGCAGGATTTCTGCAAATCACCTGCAGCCTGTGGTTTGTTGTAGGCCTGCTAACAACCAGCAGGTGGCAGTAGAGCTCCATGACGCTGCGGCCTCGTTGGTTTAAACTTCTGCTAAAATCTGGATTAACAGCAGAGACCAGAATAACTGTTAAAGTGATTTTCAGCCTTTTTAGCTGTAATGAGATAAAAACCATTTCTATAACCGGATGGCGTCGGTGTTCACACCGCTAAGCTAATACCTGGCTGAGGTTGTGAACACTTCTGCAATCAGGCTATCAGAGAGATTTATGTTTTACATTTTACAGGATAAATATCACATTAAAGATGGAAAAAGTTTTAAATGATCATTATAACCTCAGTTTCTTAGTTTTAACAGGATTTTTTTACACATTACTATCTCCTCTAACTTAATAAAAAAATAGTTTAGCTCTCATTTTAACTAGAATATGAACGTAATCTGTCACAGTTTATGCTGTGTCTTCCACTGCTTCACTGTACATCAGCTGTAAATATGCTCATATTTCATGCAGTTATAATTGTTAAAGCTGTTTGAAGGTGTAACGAGCGTGAGGCAGGATGCAAGAGCAGATCAATACGCAGCATGAATAAATGATGATGACATGATAAAATATGTAGGTTTGCAGGGACATGGACAACGTATGTTTCAGGTTCCCTGAACAGACTGTGGAAAAAAGCAAAGACAGATCAACAGCAGGGTCAGAGGCATGCTGGGAAAAAGAGAAAAAAATCATCTTTTCTTAGGAGTTTTTATACTGACAAAATAAAAACTGTAAACTTGTAAGCATGTCTGCCCACACCTTTGATTAGTTTTAATTAAAGTGTCATTAATTGTAATGATCATACCGGACCAATCTATTGATGGTGCCTGAATCAATACCTGGAAACATAATTAGGATAATTGATACCAAAAAGCTGGAGGAGGATGAAATCTTCCCAGATTGTTCTGTAATTAGTGAGAAGAGAACAGATTCTAAAAACCTCTGGCAGATCAGAGGCTCCTTTGTGTCAGATCACATTAACTCATGTCATTTAGAAAAGACGTCTGAAAACAGAAGGTTGATCCTGTTGATCGCAGCTCAACTTCCTCTACCTGAGATTTAATATCAGCTGATTCAGATTCCTGATGCAGAGCAGAGAACCGACCGCAGCTTTACCTCCCAGCAACAAATCCCAGCCAGGGATGGAGTTCTGTTCCGGGTCCAGTTTCCTCCCACGGTTCACAAACATTTATATTAGGTCATGAAAGGTCATGAAAGGTCATGAAAGGTCATGAAAGGTCAGGTCAACCTAAACTGTGGTCATATATGTGAATTCTGTTGTTTTGGTTCTTACTGCGTCGTTGATCTGGTTTCCACAGACCAGCCCTGTCCTCTGCTGTTCTCCCACTGGTTCCATAACTGGTCCTACTGGTTTCCTGGAGCTGCTGTTCACAGCAGGCAGTGAAAGTCGCCTCTGAGTGACGTCTCCTCCGCTGCTCCTCCAGAGGAGGAGGTGGATTATCTGTGTGTTTCTCTATAATGATAGACGAAACAGACGGTTCTTCTCCGGTTGTGAGAAACACAGATTTTGTCACAAATACCTGAAAATGAGCTGAGGCCGTTCATCTGGTCAACGTTCCTCCTGGTTGTTTTCCTGGAACGTCTCACCAGGAACAGGAAGGGAAGAGAAGAATCAAGGTCCTGCAACGGTCTAGTCAAAGTTCACACATCCTGCTGATGGAAATGTTGTGCTGGGACCTTCAGAGAAAGAAGTTCAGGTTGTGTTTGTGCTCAGCGGTAGGGCAGGTCTCAGGTTCGATTCCCTGCCTCTTTGCTCGTCTTATAAAGACCTCAGAGCCAGAAAGAAGAACTTAAAGAAAAGACTTTTAATTGGTTGAAATTCCTACATTATGATGTGAGAGTTTGACAGAAAACATGAACTAAGCGTCTTCGTCCTAATCAAAGGGTTACTCACTTCTTTTCTCTTTGTTTCCATCATTTTAAATAATTTAGGGCAGAAAATCTGCTGTATTTTTCAGTATTAGTAAAACCTGATAAACAGTGAATACGTTTTTATTTCGTTCTTCCTAAAGCTGACTGCTTCTGAGAGGAATGGCTCTATTTGATGCTGGTGCTTTGCAGCCATGATATCCTGCATGTTGTAATAGATTTGCAGGAATAAATTGTGCTGCAGTGGGCAGAGCAAACACTGCGCTCCCAGGTATGCATGCTGTATATCGCAGGCTGACAGAATGAAAGAGTCGTTTCCTGGGGAGGGCTGAATTATTACTTCAGTCAATACGACACGGAGCCGGAGATGCGTTACTGTCTCTGTGTTTGTGCTCTGAAGGAGAAATTTCTCTGGATGTTGTTGATCTATAAAGCAGGTAGAGAAAAGCAAAGCAGAGCTGAATCATTCAGAAAAACATGGATCCACCTCTGTTGAATCTAAAGCCGTCCAACCAGACAGGACGTGTTTATTATGGAGGATTTGACCTGGTAATGTGTTTCTCACCCAGTCCAGCTCCCAGTCCAGCTCCCAGTCCAGCTCCCAGTACAGGTCTCTGTTGTCCCAGTGCAGGAACAGGGTCCTGAGGATCAGGATGGACCAGAAGATGTTCTGGTCCCCAGAGGGAACAGATTACATGAGATGCTCCATTAAACATTCAGGTTCTCTTTGTATTGAGATGCTGGAAGTTTCCTAAAGACAGAAACCAGCTGGAATCTCAGCGCCTCAGAACCGTCTCTGGGTTTCTCCGGACCTTAGAGACCAGAACCAACACTTTGAGGACTTCAGAGCAACAACTTAATCAAACAAATCAACGAACCAATCGTCCGATTCCAGAAGGGACCGATTGACAAAAAGCATGCCTCAGAAAACGGACTGCACTGACGAATGCTGCCAGTGAGTCCATCTGTGGTAAGTGCATTACCCGCAAGAAGTCATTTGCAAAATTGCTTTAAGCACTCAGTGAAGCATAGCATAGCTGAAGTGATAGGATTGAGAATCCATGAGGGAATTGAGTTTCCAGCAGCTGAAGGATGTGTTAAAGAGATGAGGTCTGAGGAAGAGGATGGAAACACCGGCTGAGGAAGAGGATCGCAGCGACGCCATCATGTTCTGATGAATGTGATTCATCTCGGCTGAAGGGTTGATAGAAGTCTGAAGTGAACCATGACTGTTCAGTTCAAGTCTGTTTGTTTCACAACATGTTGTCATCCTGAGCATGCATGTAGCGACAGTGGGAAGAAAAACTGGGAGGAAGGGTTATGTTAGGGCATGGAGCTCAGTTCGCATCTTTTTCTGAAATCCAAGATTTCTTTACGTTTGTTCTTAGTACTAATTAAATAAAATACAGTCAGACCTCTTTGTGAATGATTTATGACACACATTAGCTGCTAGCCATCGTAGCTGGGTGATGGCGACGTTACCTGCAGAAACGTAGCCTCAGGTTTGGACTCAGATGCTTTTGGACTCTGAATTTGTCATTTATTCAGAAATGTATCAAAAATCTATGACTAAGAATGCATAAAAGAGAGCAGCATTACATCTACCTGAGTTATTGTTTTAAATTCTGATAGATAAATAGTTCTGTTGTTTTCCTGAAATCTGTATTTACTTCATTCAGAAATCACAATCAAGTCCTGTAGAAAACAGAGAAATGTTTAGAGGAGGCGAAGTCCGTTTCATCCTGCCTCACTGGGAGAAAAACATCCCAAATCCCATTTTTAGACGGATTACAACATGTTGGACCCAAATTAGCAGTATGGTCTCTGAACTCATTAGAAACGGCTCTTTGAAACCGAAAAGGAAGCTATTCATGATTCATGATTCAGACAGAAAAAAACATCCTATTGTCTGAGCTAAACTCATCCTGGACTTTCTAATCTGAGTGCTGAGCTCAGCGGCGGCGACTTCAAAATGTCGACACGGACAGATGGACGCATCGGCTGGCTCAGAAACAGAATCTTCCTCTAATTAAATTTGTGGGAACAAAGTGTTTCTGGTCTCAGAACAAACTCAACAAGGAAACATCGGCTGCAGCCCCATTTCTTTAGCCTCCGGGGAAGAGCTGATATCTGCCAATGAGAAGCCAGATTACAAACAACAAACCTTCATTCTGCTCTGGTTTCTCTCTGACCCAGCAGACCAAGCAGACTTGAAAAACATCTACAGCGGAAACATGGAGCAGACATTCACACACTGGAAACAAACCAGGCAAATCTGTGGTTTTATGAAACACGTTGGATGAAACGTCTGACCAGCTTGTTTCTGCCTGACTGAAATGACGGAAACAGAAGAGTTTATACCGTCCTGTTAACAGCCTGTTATGATTTCATTCTTATTCATAATGACGCCTCTTCTTATGTTTATGCTACATAATATTTTTTTTCCAAAGCGTGTTAGCAGCAGTTTCTGAAGATTCAGCCACTTCGTTTGGAGCAGCTGCTGCTTCATCTGCAGGAATCATCTGGACTCTGGATTCCTGTTCCTCTTGATCGATAAGCAGCTGGGAAAAAATATGTTACTTTATATTAAGCATTATTAGAGCAATAAAAGAGGAGAAAACATCACTCTCACTTCTGTGAATATGGATTTTTTCTCATAATTTAGCATCTGCTGTTGTTGAAGAGGAAAATCTTGTGACTTTATATTTAAAATGACATTCCTTCATCCTCCATCATAGCTGCTCAATGAATCAGTAAAATAATTTGATGCTAACTGCTAACACCTCGGCTGGAGGACGGTTTCTAACTCTACTGGGTATTTTACAAAAAATTTATTTATTTTAACTTTTCCTGAGTATCTTTTTATTTCTGCCTTGTGTTCAGTTCTAAACCTCCAACTCTTTAAATATCAATTTGATCCAGGAACATCTAACATTCAGCTGGTTGAAATCTGGACTCTAAAGCTAAAGTTCTGTGAGATTCTGTAAATAACTGATCCTGATTTTGCCTTCAGTTCAGCTTAGATCTGACAACAGTTTCTGTTTCCACTGACACGACATGCTGCTGTGTTTTATAGCAATCATTCTGCCATCATTCCTTTGCACCAGATCAGTCCGTCTGAGCGGACGGAGGAAAAGGAACGACAGATCAGCAGGAACCCGAGGCGGAACAGGAGCGACGATTTGATCAGGTAAATGTGGTAAAAAAGGACAAATATCAGTTAATCCATGATATCAAATATGGGATTGATCTTCATGATCTACAGGAACCATATGGCGTGTGTGTGTGTGCGTGTGTGTGTGTAAATTTATTAGTTTTAATACAAAATAATACAGCTGGACGTCTGATGATCCTCACCAGCTCACAGATCATCAGTTTGACCTGAAGGAAAACATCAGAGTTTAAAAAATCAGCTGGTTTTATAGTTCTCCAGATCTGCAGCTGTAATGTAATTAAAATGTCTTTTATTACCTGCAGAACAACAATTAACTCCTGAGCTGAACAAATCAGTTCCACTGTTTGAGAAGAAACAACTCAATACAATTAGCAGCACATTTCATTTCCTAATGCTGCTAATCTCACAGGTAATTAATTGCAATTACACATCCTCCATTGTATAATTAGACTGAGTGTGTTATGTTGAACATGTGAGGAAAACAAAGCTGGCTTTATGCTTCAGCTGCTAATGAGAGCAATAAATGGCCCGTTAGGACCAAAAGGGGAAAAACACTCCAGACCTGGAAAAAATTGGATTTTTTTAAAGACATAAAGACTCCATGAAACATTAAAAGCCACAATTACACAGACTTTCTGTTTTTGGCAGTGGAAAAGTGAAAGGCCACTCTAAGAGAGAAAGTTGAGAAGAAATGGCTCTCACAATCAGAAGCAGCTCTTACTGAACAAAAAGCTTTTCTGCCGCTCCAGCTCCAGCTGAAGGAGACGATTTTAAATCAAGATCCAGGCCACTTCAGGGCTTTTTTCATTCTGTAGAAATGTTTTTCTGCGGCTCAGATAGAGGACTGATAGCCGACTAAACAAACCGCCTCATCCAGGAGGAGCTGGAGTTGTGAGTCGGGCCTGGATCCTTCATAAAGACTCAAAAAGAAAGAAATGTAAACCTTCAAAAAGTTCTTTTTTCTGCCTGAAAGACGTCAGTCTGGTTCAGCCTGTCAGCACAGCAGCGTCTCGTCTCCAGGAGTTTACGTTTGTCTTCCTGCCACAGAATTAAACCTTTCATTTATGAGCGTCAGACTGGCAGGACACCTCACTGGAGCTCTGACGTCGTCCGTCCTGCAGGCTGTAACCACGGAGACGATGAACCAGGATGTTCTGACGGCTGTTCACAACCAAATGAGAGCGGGCATTTAGTCTGAACTAAATCTGTAAGTTTCCATTCAAGCGTTTCTTGACCGCATCGTTCCCAGGATGTGAAAAGTTTATTCTGATCTCCTGTTGATCAGTTCTTCTAAAGTTTATCTGGTTCGTTTCTGACGACCCGTTAACAGCTTTTCAAACCTGAGATGAAGCTGAGAAATAAATCATTATTTTGTTAAGTTTGATTTAATCCAAACCGTACACTGCAAAAACACAAAATCTTACTGAGTATTTTTGTCTAGTTTTAGTGCAAATAACTTTTTACACTTGAAATAAGACAAAACTAACTTACAAGTTACTTTAAAGCAAAATATAGGAGCTTGTTTGTAGTAAATAATCTGTAAGTATTGATGAAAAAAGCTCCACTGCAGATTATCTCACCATGGGAAAATGTCTTGGTATGAAGGAAATAATCAGCATTAATATCCATGTTCAACACACACATGCAAAAAGGAGGAAATATTTTTAAAAGTCAGATAAATTTGAATGAAACATGGAGGAACAAAGAGAAAGCAGCAGCAGAAATGACGTCAAGCAACAAAACATCCGTCAGGTGAAGAGCAGCATGACGCCTGGAAATATATTTTCCTCCAGCTAAAACGAGAAGCGGCGCTTCATCACACATCAGTAAAGCTTCAGCTTTCAGATTTATAAAAAAGAGCTCTGATTTCATCAATATCCCATCATCCTCTCCTCTCCTCTCCTCTCCTCTCCTCTCCTCTCCTCTCCTCATTTATCATGTATTTAATAATTGAATTTCATATTTAAGAGATTCTCAGCCTCAGGTGCTGCTGCGCCTGGAAAGCTCCAGAAAGTTCAGCTTATTAATGATTTCTAATTAAAACATTCCAAACGGCGCTCTGCTCCGGTGAGAGATAAAAACACAGTAAATTCCTTCGTTTTAATCATGACCTTCCAGTAAAACCTTTTGACTTGACCTGGTTCAAGGTGATGATGTCAGCAGGACGCCGGCGCTGGGAGACCGATGAGACGCAGAAAGAGCTTTGGGTCAAAACGTTTCTGATGGTTCTGGTCAGATTCTCCTGCTGGTTTCACAGAACATCGGATCATCTTAAGGGACCAGAGACAAGCAGGTCCAGTCCAGGTTTTTCTTCCTAAATTATTTATAAAGACAATAGTTCAGAACTGCTGAGTCCCACAGTAACATGTCTAAACTTACAGCAGCAACAGTTGTTTTTATAATTCGATTGCTGTTTCTTTATTCTTTTTATTTTAATTAATTTTATTCAAAGTGAGGCAACAGATAATATTTGCTATATTATCATTAATTGGCATATTATTAGCAGTTGTCTAAGACCTCCTGGTTGGGTCACATTGTGATTTTTTCTTAAATATTTTATGATATTTTCTCCGTTTTTTGCTGTAAAGTTTTTGCAGGTCATTTTTGAAAATATTTTATAGTTTTATGTTTGATTCTTTCTCACCTGCTTTTCTCCATTTCAGTTCTCCTGAAACTTTTCAGTCCAGGTTGTGAAAAGTGTTAAACATGGTGAGAATAAATGGAGCATATTGATAAAACTGAGCTTCACTCTGCAGATAATAAACCATTCTGATGCTGCTTGAAGAAAACCCTGAGATGCAGCAATTAGCCTGCATTAGCGCGGCAGCTCATCATCAGGTTGAATAATAACTCTTTATGAGGCTTATTGATTTGTTCCAGCTAAGAACATAATCAGGTTTTACCACTTCCTGAAGTGATCTTCTTATCTTTTCATGCGAAAAGAAGAATCAGAAAAAGAGAAATCTATTATGCGATGACTATTTCCATCCTGGTTCTGCTGTGCTGAGCACAAAGTAAGTCTGTCATTTAATCAAACCCATCATTTTCTCATTACTCTTCAGTCTGAAACAGGAACGATGTGGGGCTGCAGCACGAGGACGGCGCTCTCACCAACCTGTTCATTAGTGCAGTTCAGCCTCGCTGACCTGCAGAACCCTCACATCTCTCATCATACATCTTCTCTTTATGAATCAACTTTCCCCATAACTTCAGCATAAACATGACACTGACAGCAATATTTTTCTACTCCTATATTGTTATTAGATCTGTGGACTGAAATATAGTTTTATGAAAATCATGAGAATATTTACCCTTCAGGCATTTCTGTTTAATCATCAGTCATGTAAATTTAAATAATTAGACTTTTCTGAAAGTCATAATGAAAGGATTTGTCTGATCTTAGTTTAGTTTTATATTTATTTGTAATCCAGGCTCAGTTCTCACTGATGGATTGATTTTACCGGAGGTAGGAAGACAGGAAGACGAAGGTTCAAGCACATCTACTTCAGAGCAGCTAGCTGCTAATTAGCTCCATAGAGGGACTCAGGTGGAGCGCTCACATCTTCACCTGCAGCCACTGAGAAGAGCCCAAGTGAAACTGCAGGATTTGCTTTTAGCAGATTTTTTCCTTCCTCTAAAGATCCGAGCCGTTTCTGCTTCCCTCACTAGAAACACAACATTCTCCAGACTCACAGGCTTCCATACAAATATGATCACTAAAAATATTCTCTGGTTGGTTTATGAACAAAGCTGGAGCTCTGAGGAAGAGTACAACTGAAAAGACTGATAGTTATTCATTTATCTAAAATGTAAAACAATATTGTGGCTTTGGAGGCTCAACGTGCGGGATGAAAGTAATCACTGTTACTTATTAATGACTGAAGAGCTGCATTTATTTTAGGGTCTCAGGCGCACAAAGAGGGCGATGGGTTATTAAATTTAAATGTGGAGGGTATGACCAGCCATATGAATGTTTAATGATGCCATCACCTTAAAGAAAGTCTTTACAGTCAGTGTGTGAGCTGAGGAACTCCTCCTTATTATTATTCCTCATTTTGAATCTTCGTTTAACTGCAGCTGTTCTGGTTCTGAGAGAACCATCAGCTGAGACCTGGAACCCGGCAGCAGGTCAGAGAAGGATCTGGAGAAATGTAAAGCAGGTTCAGGTCCTACAGCAACAAACCCTGGGCTAACACTGTTAGCTAACACTGTTCCACAACATTGTTAGCTGTCTATTAGCTAACACTGTTCCACAACAGTGTTAGCTGTCTGTTAGCTAACACTGTTCCACAACACTGTTAGCTGTCTATTAGCTAACACTGTTCAACAACACCGTTAGCTAACACTGTTCCACAACACTGTTAGCTGTCTATTAGCTAACACTGTTCAATAACACTGTTAGCTAACACCGTTCCACAACACTGTTAGCTGTCTATTAGCTAACACTGTTCCACAACACTGTTAGCTGTCTATTAGCTAACACTGTTCCACAACACTGTTAGCTAACACTGTTCCACAACACTGTTAGCTGTCTATTAGCTAACACTGTTCCACAACACTGTTAGCTAACACTGTTCCACAACACTGTTAGCTGTCTGTTAGCTAACACTGTTCCACAACACTGTTAGCTGTCTGTTAGCTAACACTGTTCAACAACACTGTTAGCTAACACTGTTCCACAACACTGTTAGCTGTTATTAAGGAAGAATAATTTATAAATTAACTTTGGACAAAACGTTTGGCTCTCTCTTCCTTAATCCTCCGGGTCCTCAGCGGGCGACGTGCAGGCACAAGGAAACAACAACACTGCGCGTTGACGTCACAGAATCACAGACTTTAATTCCATACAAAGCAACGCATGAATCAACAACAAAGCTGCATAGGTACAGAGATGTGCATTGTTTACCTTATACAGACAAAGACAGACAAAGACAAAGACAAACAAAAAACAAAACAAAGACGCGTCTTTGGAGAGAGCCGATGGAAAAAAGCAAAAATAGTGGCAGCTCTCTGAATTTTTTACTCCTGACACGAAGTCTTATACTAAAGGTGTGTCTTTCCTGTATAATATATTCAATTAAGGCGTTCCTTTAGTTGACCAACTGGAAGCTACCTTGGACACTCAGAGAAACTTAGGAACTCCCCGTAATTTACGGCAAAGATCAAAGGGCCATCTGGTCTCTGGTAAAACAAAAGAGCGAACAGCTGCGTCCTGACCCCCTGTGGTTCTACGGTCATTCTGGGTACAGAAAAACCTGAGATAAGATTTCACACCATCCCAGATGTTGGTTTCTGGCAGGCTTTTGATCTGCTGTGAACAGAACAGGCTTCTCTTCCCCAAGCTCCAGTGATTCTGCCCTGCAGGATATGCTAATTTTATGGCCTCGTGTGCTCTGGCCGCACAGCGGGAGGCCCCATTGAGAGATTTGCATTTGGCCCCTGTTTGTCTGAATGCTTGCTCAATCTGGTTTAATTTTGAATGCTTAACACAAACCTGTTCAAAATAAAGAAATTTGTTCAAAATAAGAGTGTTGAATATACCTTTTACACATGCCGTAAGATTAACTGTATTAAGCACTAAAAATAATCATTTTTCCTCAACACTGTCTGTTAGCTAACACTGTTCCACAACAGTGTTAGCTGTCTGTTAGCTAACACTGTTCCACAACACTGTTAGCTGTCTGTTAGCTAACACTGTTCAACAACACTGTTAGCTGTCTGCTAGCTAACACTGTTCAAGTTAGCTAACACTGTTCCACAACACTGTAAGCTGTCTGTTAGCTAACACTGTTCAAGTTAGCTAACACTGTTCCACAACACTGTTAGCTGTCTGTTAGCTAACACTGTTCAACAACAGTGTTAGCTGTCTGTTAGCTAACACTGTTCCACAACACTGTTAGCTGTCTGTTAGCTAACACTGTTCAACAACACTGTTAGCTGTCTGCTAGCTAACACTGTTCAAGTTAGCTAACACTGTTCAACAACACTGTTAGCTGTCTGCTAGCTAACACTGTTCAAGTTAGCTAACACTGTTCAACAACACTGTTAGCTGTCTGTTAGCTAACACTGTTCAAGTTAGCTAACACTGTTCCACAACACTGTTAGCTGTCTGTTAGCTAACACTGTTCAAGTTAGCTAACACTGTTCCACAACACTGTTAGCTGTCTGTTAGCTAACACTGTTCAAGTTAGCTAACACTGTTCCACAACACTGTTAGCTAACACTGTTCAACAACACTGTTAGCTGTCTGTTAGCTAACAGCTTAGATAACAAACTCAACTGTTAGCTGAGTTTAACTATTCAACAAAAGTGTTTGGGTGCGTTCACACCAAACGCGTTTTGAGCATCAGACACATCTGGTTTACATTCAAAGTCTCTGTAGAGTTCGGGTCGAGGGTTGAGGGCCGTTGTGGCGCGTTTCAAGCGTCTCGCACGGCGTGATTTCAACTGTTTGATACGTCAAGAGTGTCCGACGCGCCACATAGAGTTTAAATGTTAGCCAGACGCCCCTGATGCTCAAAGCGGTGTGAACACACCAATAGTTCACACACCAATAGTTCACACACGTCAAATATGAAGCGTCAGACGTTTTTAACACATGTAACATGTTTGGTGTGAACGCACCATTAGCTGTCTGTTAGCTAGCAATTTAGCTAATGGTGCTAACAGTTTAGCTAACAGACAGCTTGGATTGTTCCCCTTCATGCTGGTCTCTTTCCTCCATTGTTTCTGTCTAACGAAATGTTTCCGTGCAAACATTTCAGAATAACTTCTACAACTCAACAATGTCTCCCAGAACCAAATCCATATTTTAATTTAATCAGAGGACGAACTGCTGCGTTTCTACATGAAACTGATCTGCTGAGGTCTGTGCTGATAGCGACGCTGGATTCCCTGCAGCGTTCCTGAATCGCTGCTGCTGGTCATAATCCCATTATTCAGAAACAAAAGCTTTACTGACACCATATCTGACAATCAGACTGAAGACGCTTTACTGCCACTGAACAGGGATTTGGTGAAAATGTCAGATTAGCTGCAGATGAATCGTTGTGGTATTGTTTGAGCATAATTAACCACAGGAGACTTGTTACCACGACGATAAGGGGATTGTGGGGAAATTGGGCGGATCCTCATAGAGCAGAAAATGAAGAAGAAGATGAAACTGAACATGTCTGCTCTACGGTTTAGCTCAACTTCCCTGAGATGAAACTAAATCCCATTTTTACCTCCAGACCTGCTGCTTCCCTTTAAAACTCAGGATGATGTTTACGGCTTCAGGCTGAAGTTGACTACAGGTGTAATTCTCTGGTGCAGATGCAGGGGGCGCTGTTGATCTGTACAATATATTAATGTGTCATTGTATATGTATAGGGGTGTGTGTGTGTGTGTGTGTCCTTCTCACACTGACCAAGCTTCCCCCCGTTCTGCAATGCCAGGAATTAATGATTTCACCCTCTTGACTATTCTCCATCGCTCACAAAAATCACACTCTGCCCGTCCTTCCCTTCCTGTCCTGTGAACACACACACACACACACGCCCACAGCCCCCCCCCCCCCCCCCCCCCTCTCCACACACACACCTAGTGCATGTCATTGTCTCCTGTCGTCACTCTGAGGTGTGAATGTTGCCAATAAAGATAATGACTTTCATAGCGTGGAGGAACGATGCCGTCTGGAAACATGTGAAGGTTTTTCTTTGTGATCATTGCTGCAGTTGATTCCTTTTCTTACATTTCTATAACTCACATGTTGGCTAAACGATGATCTGGATGAAGCATCTCTGCTTTAAGGCCATGTGATCAGTGATGAGATGAAGGTGCAGCTCCACTCATCATCACTTTGGGGCTTTAATGACTCATTCTTTTCATATTCTGCTTTGATGATGACTTCTAAAGAGAAGTCATCATCTAAAGAGAAGTTTCTTCTAAAGAGAAATTTGACCAATCAGTGTTTGGGATGTGTGCAGTTCATGGTTTTAAAGTGTAACTAAACTCCCTGTGAAAGCGTAGCCCCGCCCCCAGATAAAATATGGGCGTGGCCTAAATACACGAAGGGGCGTGGCCAAAAGTGGGGTTGAGTGGAAGGGGTGACAGTCTATCTGTAAAATGAAGGTGGATTTGGAGTCTGGTCGCTCTCTAACATCGTTGTGATTGCTCTATAATTCTTCCAGTTTGAGAACTAAAGATCTATTTCAGATCTGCAGGCTGAAGATCATCATGATCTACGACTCTTTGATGTTTTACATTTCAGTTCCTTACAGAGTCAAACAAACACATAAACCAAACTGCAGCCTCCTTCATGATGCCAGCATTTCTCACCTCAACCTTCATGTTACCAAATAAAGACCCAGATCAACATGTGAGGTTATGAGTTGATTCCAGGTTTGGATTCAGATCCAGATGGAGACAAAAGATGTCTAAGAAGTTCAGCTGAGGACAGCAATCCTCTCCAGGAAAACCTGTCCACTCTGGAGGTGAAATGGAAAAATGTAATGTGCTGTGAGATGAATCGCTGCTGTCAGACAGAGCAATAACTGACAAATTACTTTTTGTGAACGAGTCTTCACTTTTAGAAAAAAAGTAAAAAGTCGTCACTGCAGCCAATTACATTTTAACAGATCGGTGTGAGCTCTGAACCGCTCTGAGCCCAGTAAAAGGAATGGCTGAGCAACGTTTAATCTTTTGGTTTATCTATTTCATGTGTTGATTATGTTTTTTGGGGGGAACTTTGAGCTTTAAAAACACTCAGGACTGAATCCTGCTCCTTTATTTTTGGTTTTTGGTCCTAAAAATCTCTGGTTTCTGAAAATAATCCAATATTTTTGTGAGAATGACTTTGAGTTTTAGCGTTTAGAGTTTGATTCAAACTGGTGTTCTTTACTCATAGTTATGTAAAAAAATCATCTTACTACTTTTTGATTTTCAAGTTCATATATTTGTGCTAAAAATAAGATAAATGAAGCTGAATATCTGTCTCTAAAATATTGAATCTAATTCTTTTCAGAAAACATTTGCAACAGGTTATGTAAAAATTAAGAAAAAAGCTAACAAGCTGTGATTTATATTATTTTTCAGTGGATGTCAGAATGTTTTGTGCACCAGTCCAGGTGGTTGGCCAAGGTTTTTTTGGCTTTGTTTCTCTGTTAGCATCTGTTTCCCTCCGTAGCAAACTGATAAAACTTATTTTAATAAATTGATCACATTGATGATCAAAAGTTACCAACTGAATTTAAAGCAGCACCTAAATGATCCGTTTTGTCTCAAAGCTTGAGGAATCAGAGACGATGAACTTAATGTTTTTATTCTGATTTTATTTTATTTAATCCATGACAGCCCAGAATCTGCTGCAAGTTTTTTCTACATCTCAGGTTAAACTTAATAAATGTTAGAACTTGGTTCATTTTTGTCCAGAAACCTGACAGGTGTTTAATTTTCATCTTGATTGTGAATTTTTGGTTGTTTTTAAAAAAAAAAAAAATGACATTATGTATTTCTTTTTTTCCTGGTTGCTATGTTTAAAGAATCTGAATGAGAAAATGTGAGCAGTATGTAGTTGTGAGTTTTTCCACCCAGCTCTTGTACTCTGGATCCTACCTGAACCTCGTCTCCTTTGAGCTGCGGACGCTTTGAGCATGACTAATTCATGAGTTTGCTTTCTCTGCCTACCTTGTTTACTGTTTCTGAGTGAAGAGCAGCCAGGATGGGTCAGACCTCTGGATATTCACCGCTGTTTTGTTATATAATCCCCATCATTTCTTGAAAGTGATGAATTAATTAAAAATCTTTTCTACTGACAATCCGACACGACTCGTTGTGTAACTAAAACTCTGGATATGCAGAGCAGGTCGGGTTCCTGCCTGCACTGTGTGTTCTATCATCTGCTGTTGTGTTTCTAAAATGATAGTGATTTATAATTTAGGTCTGCTGGGATTGTATGAGTTCTACACGGCTGACGTGCGGAGAGTTATGGAAGGGTTTGGTTTCTGTTAGTGTCACGGTAAAACTTGCCTGCAAAAGAACAACCTCAGTCTTCATGGTAATGGGGTATAAATATGTAAAGGTGTCTAAAAATAGTTTCAGTTGATACTAGAAGAATTGTTTCTGTGCACATCGGATATTCTGCATTTGATATGAGATGGTTGTTGTTTTTCTGTAGCTGAAATGAAAAAGTCTCTTTCAGTTCACTTTGGCTTGAGTTCCTACAAATAACGGCGGAGAATTGGTCCTGTTGTCCCTGACTCTACACCAATACCTCATACCGAGCATGGAGCGACAGTGGAGAGGAGAAACTCCACTTTAACAGAACCAGAACCTGGATCAGTACCAGAACTGATCCAGGAGAACTTTCTATGTTCATGAAAAGTAAAAAGTTCAAACGCCAGACTAGGTGGAGCTCCGATGGAGAGAGAAAACCTGAGAAAACAAAAAGTTAGCATTTAAAAGTTAGCGTTAGCTCATTATTAGCCTGGTAAAAGCCAGCTGCTTGTTCAGAAGGTCCAGAAGGTCAAAAGGTCAGAGGGTCAGAAGAATGGATGATGATGGATGGTCATATCCATCACTTCTCAGCCAATGAGAAACAATGTTTTAAACTTTACTCGATCACCAACGTTTGACCCTGACCTATGTTGGTTATTCCCAATAATCATCTTCTTTCTCTTCTCTCTGTGTCGATTCATCCTTCCAGACGGAGCTGAAGCGGGTCGGGTCGGGTCGGTTCGGTTCTTTTGTTCCCATGTTTTCTGTCAGTCAGCTGCTCTAAGGTTCATTAATGTGGGCCGTCTCTGTTTCTTACTTTGCAGAATTACACTGTTTTAGAAATGCAAATTAAAATTGGACTGATTTACAATTTTACAGATCCAGAATGTTCAGGAAAACCTGTGTTCCTGCATCATATCTGGGAGTTTTTTCCTCATTCCAGTAAAATGATTAACCATCCTCCAGAAACGTTCCTTTGTTTTCCTGGAGTTTTATTTCTAACAATGTGGGCGATTACGTCCCGACCAGAATCAGATGTTTAAAGGCGTGAGCAGGTGAAGGTCCGTTCAGTTTTATGTTTCCATGGTTATGTGTGGAATGTGTTTTCATTGGTTTATTATCCTTATTCAGTTCTTTCACAGCAGCTGAGGCTCCAATCCAATTAACCTACATTATGAAGGGAGACGTGAGACAGTACATGTCATGTTTTGCATCAGAGCATGCAGACAGAAAACAGAAAAGTGTTGGTATTTCTCCAGCTGAATGTGCTCAGCATGACATAAGTAATCTCTCTGCATGAGGCTGAAAGCAAACACTTTATTTTATGATCTCCACCCACACGCAGTCTATAAACACGGGGCTTTACAGCGAGTTGGTGAGCTGGTCACTAAACCGAACCGCAGCAGAAAAACAACCTTTATGTGCTCCATCTCTCTCTGTTCTCCTCTTTCTGCATCGCGGCTGGAGATATTTGTCTTCTGTCTAATATTATCTTCAGCAGCAAGAGACTGGAGATAAACAGAGAAATTCACCAAGATGATAACGTTCCTCATATCACCATGAAACACTTGAAGATTTATCACAAAAACAGAGTAAAACCCAAAGCAATGCTTGAAGTTTAGCACCAATATCTGAGGAGAAACGGTCCTGCTGCAGGTCCACATAGGATCCATATTTATTACACATTTCTTTCTCTTTCTCATCCAGAAATGTCTCCTAAAAACTCAGCAGACACTGGATTGTAGTGAAACCAACATGTTGCATTTTTACAGCCAGTTCGCCAGGCTGAGCAGATTTACCGTCTGATCGTTTTGCAACATGACTGATTTATTTTAAGTTACTTCCTTCCTGCTCATCAGGCTTTAACTCTGTCATACGTTCATCCAAACTGTGTCACAAACAGCACTGACCTTTGAGTTTCTGATGCTTTTGCATTATGACAAATATAAACTTGGACAGTTTATGTATCTCATAACTGAGGAAGAACTGCAGCTGTACAAAGAGACTCTGTTTGACTCAACACACTGTGAGCATATTTAGAAATTATACAGACATAAATTTGTTTTGCTTGGATAAAATGCTAAATGAGGATACCCAACAATTATTTAAAGAGACATTTTTATCTGGAGCCTAACACCTGTTAGCTCTCAGTCTGAAGGACTAACAGACAGAGCAGGTCTGCAATAAAACATCCACAAAGTGAAAAGACTTTAGAGGCAAATACAAATAAACACAATTATTCCAGGTGAGTGTTTTAGTTTAACATTATGGATGGAAATATAACCCAGAATGAACATCAGGAATGTGAACTCCAAACAAAAGGCTTCATCAGCATCTACAGAAAATAAAAAGGAGTTTAATGGAGGAAATTATTTCAGATGATTCACAAAAACATATCAGAACCATCTGCCAGTGAGTCAATGGTTTCTTTCTGTATGATATTCAATATAAATATGTTATATTGTAACAGGTTGGTATATTATTTATTGCTGCTGCAGTTTTATAGAATACAGATAAAAACAGATATTTACAAACACAAAAAGACATTTCATCAGTTTTTTCTCTCAGATATTAAATCAGGCTGGAGCCGTCCGGGTTTTGGTGAACGAACACAAGACGACTGAATAACATCGCAGAATGAAGCCACACTATAACTCAGACGTGAGAATCCTGCAGGTCAACGTCTGACTGACTCATTTGTCTCCAAGTTGCCTGAATGTCGTGTTTTGATGTCATCTGTTTGTGAAGCGCCAGGTTTCCCTCCATCTTAATACTTGGTGATGGTGTAATGAGTTTCTCTGTCACAGCATGGCGTCTGTTAATAGAGAATTAAAGTGACTGGAGCCTGAAACACTGCTGGGTCAAAATTAGCTCATGATTACACTGAAGACACACACCGGATGTGGTAAATGTGGAACATGTTTCCAACATGTCAGCTTAATACCTGGCAGCTGACCACGCTGTGGGTCCCATCGTTTCCCTCCTGCTGGACTCGGTTCGACCAAAAACTTCAACATCTGGTCCATCTGCAGCTGCTGTGGTTCTCTTCCAGTCCAACCAACCAAACCCTTTGAAAAACCTGTTCCCCTCCTCGCCTGTGGGGGCGCTGCACCAAGAACCACTCCTGGAAACAGCATGTAAACTTCTGAAGACACTGAGCGCAACTTCCAATTTTAGTGGCTGGGGGATTTTTGTTATGCTAACCATAGACATAATATAAGGGTAGACGCCGCATTGGCCGCTCCGGCGCAGGAAATACGGCGGCCATCTTAGAGCGGTATACCCTCGTACTTTGCTGAACCAAAACAACAGAAGATGCCTCAGTTCTGCTCGGCTTATTCGTGTTTAAATCTACAAACTGTTGATGTCAGGGACCGGGGGATAACTTTTCACAAGTAAGAATGACATATTATTGTTAGTATGTTGTGAATGTAATATTACTGTACTGTATTTATGCCCACCAGCGAAATGACAGCAAATGTTAGCAATCGGTCTTCAGCCGGAGATTTGATGACAGGAATATGTTTCAAACAGGCCTACTCACAATTTCAGTAGCTTTGTTTAATTATCATTATCAACAAATTTTAATCAAATTTGGAGTTTTATGTTCTTTAAAATATGAAGATCAAAAATAGTGAGTGTAACGTTTTTCTGAATGCTCAGCTTAAGCAGGCAACAAGGCTCCTTAGTTTCAACCGTTGCAAATAACATGGACCTCATTCGGACAATGTTTTTGTGTACACACTCCCAGATATCACGTTTTTGTTTTAAAGGTTTCCAAAAGATAAAGAGAGGAGGAAGAGGTGGGAAATAGCTTTGAGGAGGGATGGATTCACTGCAAGTGATTCATCTGTACTATGCAGTGAGCATTTCAAAACGGAGGATTTTGACAAAACAGGTCAGATTGTCAGACTGAGAGCTGATGTGATACCATCAATTTTCAGCTTCCCAGTTCACCTTCAAAGAGTAGGTGCATTATTAAAAGTTCATTAGCATTCATAAATGTGCATAATGTTAGCCTTAAGGGATATATGTGTGTTTATGTACAGGTAGTATATACTGTGAAGTCCATATTCATAAGGTTTTTACATTTAAGGTTGAAAACTACAGAACTACAATAACCTCCACAAAAGCCCAAAGTAGTGAGTATGTGGCCTCTCAAGATGACCCAGAAACTTGTAGTTCAGACCTGCAACCTCAGTCTAATGATGTGAGTATTTTTTCTATTGTAAATATCATATCATAATGGTCAAGATCATATTAAAATCTAAATTATTTTCTAACCCTCATGTTGAATGTTGTCACAAATAAAACAAATAAAACCAACATAGTTGAAGACACACACAGTGCTGCTGTCGTCTGAAAGAAAGTGTGCCATAGTGATGTCTAAGTGATGGGTGATGTCCATCTCTCTGTCTTTAGGATCATTGCTATGCTTTGCCAGCTTCTCTTACCGCTGTCACTGCAAAACATAAGATAGCGTTGGCAAGAGTGGAATATCTGGAGCGGGACAAGAAAAACACCATGGCCAGAGAGAAGAGGGCAAAGACCACAGCAAAGTCACTTTTGGGGGAATTGAGTGAAAAAAATCTCATTACTGAAGAACTCAAAGAACGGCTTGAATTCTACTCTGGTAATTCAAAATTAATTCCTCAAAATTTGTGTACATTTTCTTGTATGTTTATTTTTCCTCCTGAGCTACATCAGAAGAAGAGTTTATATTTTTTCCTCTTAAATTGTCAGATCTACAACTAGAGTTTATGGAGAAAAAGGGCCATGAATACTCCAACGAATATAGAGAGTTTGCCCTCACACTTCATCTCCATGGCCCAAAGGCATACAAATACCTTAGAGAGAAGCGAAGATTTCCCCTCCCACATCCGCACACATTACAAAGGTAGCCTTAATATTCCCCAAATTACATACCGCTGCTCCAAGTGCAGCGGTATGTCCTCACATACAGGTTCAGCCAAGATCACTTGGAGCTCCTGTTTAATTCCATCAGAGCGTCAGGTACTGTTGATGTCCTTTCAGTTAGAATAACTTCATAAAATATACTTCATGAATGTGTTCATATGTTATGTCGTATGATTAACACATGTATTGTATCCCTGTATTCCATTCAAGGTGGCTGGAATAACAACCCATCAGCATGCCAGTTCCAGGCCATCTTCCGCCGGCTGATGGTTCGGTGTGGGGTTACACCCAGTGAGACTGGCAATGTGGCAGCACAAGACAACACCGTGTCCCTGTCTGCTGTTGAAATGTCCTCTCCTGAATCTAATGAAGAGCATCCCTGTCCTTTTGCTAGGATTTCAGCCATTCTGGACGACCACAGCTATCTTCCGACCAAGTTTGGTGGTCTGGTAGAAAATGCCTTGGTTTACATATCTGGATTTGTTGTGAGGCAGATTCTGCGTAAACTAACCTGTGACCCATGTCGAGTCAGTTTGATTCAAGATGCCACACCGTCTTCATTTGATGAGAATTACCATCTTCTGACTTTGAAAAATAATGGCGGGTTAGTGATTCCCTCACAAGGCGTAGTGAAGGTGGTGAGAGCTGCAGAGAGGGTGATTCGTGGTGCTTCACCAAACCATCCTCCTAAGCTGTCCGCCGTCACATACATAGTCCGTGAAGACATTGGAACAGAAGATGTTTTCCAGCTTGGGGAACACACTCAGGAGACACAATTTGGCATTGACAATCACCATTCTGACTTGCTGTCATTGGTTGTGTCTGTGTTTCTGAAGATAAGGATGCACCACATTGCAAAAGTCACATGTCTTGGTTTGCAGAAAGGCAACACCAGAAAAAAGCTCTGCAAAACTGTCCTATTTCAAGGCTATTAGATTGTGTAAAAATGTAATGAATATGTAAATACTGTCACAACAGATAAGTATGCATGTGTGTATATATGAGATTATCGGAATATATACATAATGTGTGTGAATAAATTGCATCTTTGGTTGTATCTTGCAAAACATGTCATACTTTAAAACATTGTATTCCACCAAAATTATTTAAATATGCTAAACTATACGTTCCTATACATGCAATTTTAATAGCTGTATGCCTAAAATTTAATTATGTGACAATGTGATTACTGTTCAGCGTGTTATGATCTATTAAATGCGCTGATCCTTTATTGTGCCTGCCAAATATATAAGGCTGAGTGGAGTGGTATACCGCTCCAAGATGGCCGCCCTAAATCTCGTCAGCTCCAATAGGCGAGAGCGGCCCATGAGGCGTCTATCCATATATTATGTCTATGATGCTAAAGATGAGTCATTTCTCCCGCTAGCGCTAGGCTAGCCCGTTTGTTTTGGTTGTATTTACCCAGAATGCCCTGTGTTGTAGTCCACTTCCGGCTTTTGGAGCAGAGGTTTGTAGACAGACCAGAGTTCATGTTTTGGTCCACAGTTCCCAGACAAACAGACTGTAGTGGCTGAACGGCTGCAGTGAAGGTTTGTGCACCGGGCCAGAGGTTCAGTCTGGTAGAGCTGTTGGTGTGATCGGTTATAGGATGAGACTTAAAGAAATGACATCAGGACAGCATGTGATGTGCAGAACGGACACGTGGGATGAGCCTGCAGTGGATGCTATTCATAGAAAGTGTAATGAGATATTTTATATGTCAAGGTGAGTCATTCCACCTGAAGGAGACCAGAGGCTCCGTGTCAAAACCAATGAAATCAGTTCTTTTGTTTACCTTCTTCTTCTCCTCATTCTGTAAATGAACTGAAATTAAACAGTCACTTAAAGTGATTTAATGCTGAACGTCGTGTTTACTCTTCCTGACAGCAGCTGGGGAATCGGTGCCTTGCCTAAGGACACTTCAGCCCATGTCGACCCTCATGATTGGACTTATTGGTTTATTTCCTTTCCCAAGGACCGATATCCTGGGTTTTAAAGTTTCTCCTGCTTGAACACGGCTCCTTTAGAAAATGGGTCATTAATAAACTCCTGAAGACGTTTGGACCGGGCTGATGTGGGATTGAACCCTTTGGGTCAGGCGTGTGAGCATACGGCCTTTGAATAGGACCTCAGAGGAGCCTGAGTGGATCTGGTCCATGAGGTTCCCTGGGCGTTGCAGGAGGTCGTTTTTTGTTTGGGTTCCTCTGGATGAGCAGTAAGAGCGAACAGCTTGGGTCCAGTCCTGGAACTAAACCGTCTCAGAAGTTGTGTGTTATCAGTCATGCCTCTGCAACGCTGAGAACGAAATCCGACAAGAAAAACAAGGAATCGCACAATATATAATATAATATAATAAGTCGCAGCGAGCAGACGGCTCAGCGTGAGCGTTCCCGTTTCTCTGTTCTCCATCACATCGCCTCCTCCTCCCTGCACCTTCCTCCTCCTTCCTCCTCCTCCATCTCTCTGTCTCATTCAGTCCTTTTCTTCCTCGCCGTGCCTCTCCAGCGAATGCCTCTGTAATTTCTATTCTTATCTCCACGTCGGCTGGAGGACGGGAGCTTCTTTACTGATGTGCTGCTGCTCTCCTGTGGGAGGAGGAGACAGAGAAAACATTTTAAACAACTCGATGACACGCACGGCAGCATCAGGGCGGAGGAGACGCTTAAACTGGGGCTGAGAGAAAGAAGCAGATTAATTATTCTGAGGGTGTTCACTTTCATTTTAGCTAATCCTGTCATGGGTGTGTCTGTGACTCGGCTCTAAAAAATCCTTCACAGGCCTCAGAGAGAACAAAATGGCTTTTTAAACAACCTGGATTCTCATGCATCCTAACACACACACACACACACACACACACACACACACACAGCAGAGGAGCAGAGTGATCTGTCGACACACACATCTGGCAGCCTCACCCTGCAGACGCTCATTAAAAGGCTTCAGGTCTGCAGACGCAGGCCGGCCTCCCTGAAACACTCGACGTTCGTCTGAATCAGAGAAATCATCACAAAACAATTCCTGTCTGACCAGGGTTTTCATTTTAGTATTAATTTTAACTTTGGTAACTTTCTTAAGGGACCAACAGAGAGGATGATGGGAGTGCATGAGGAAATGACCGGATTTGGTCTGAAGACTGAATTTATTTATTTTGCTCAGATGTTGTTTGCTCTAAACAACCAGATGGATTTTGATCCTGCTGCATCGATTCATAAAGACGCTGAAAAATTATGTCAAACAAAAATGATTGAAAAAAGCAACAACTGCATGGTGAATCTGTCCGCATGTCAGAATAATTCACTCCCACTCCACACAGATCATCTCATCCCTTCACTGTGTTCATGTAGACACATCTTCTACTAATATTACTCAGGAGAAATGAAGCAGTTCAACATTATCTGGAGTAAATATGTGGATCAAATTTATTGCAATAAAAAACAGGATCTGAGTTTCAGGATTTAAAAGAACCAGAAGGATAAAACAGACAAAAGGCCTCAATAAGCAGCTCTATAGATCTACATATAGATCTGCTTTACTAATACAGCTGAACACATTTCTGTTCAATCCCTAAACTAAAAGTTATATGTAGGTTAAAAATCATTTTCATATAAAAACCCAACAACTTCGTGCCTGGCAGGCCTGAATTGTTCTGTGCTACCTGAGCTCCAGCTTACAACCACATGCAGAGACGAGCGCACATAAATAACCCAGAGGCATGCTGGGAAAAACTCCACGGTAATGCAGGGTGACAGAACTGGGGATGGAAAACATGACCAAACTGCATTATCGCTCCGAAAAGGAGAGGAAGAAGGAGGTAAAATATGTTAGGAGAGAAAGATGATAATCTGGATAAAGGAAGATCTGAATGTAAAACAGTGAGAAAAAGCAAAATAAGGAGAGGAGATGCATGAAGTTCAAAAAGGTTCAAAAAGAACAATTTGAAGGACAAATATGCCAGAAAGAGACAGAAGAGTTAGAAGAGAAAAAAAAAAAAAGAATAATTATCAGACATTTCAATTCAGTTTATTTATTTTCAGACAACAAAAAATTCTATTTATACACAAAAACAAAAAGTCAGTTTAATCCAAACAGCAGAAAATTCAAAGACAAACTATTTATCAGACAATGTAGTTCAATTTATTCCCTTCCTGTTATTAAATCTGCAGCAATACTGGGAAATAATATTCATCATTAAATATCAGATCCTGTTCAGTGAAAGAACGAGTTTGAATCTGGATTAGAAACAGAAAAACACGTTTGATTAAAAAAAGACAATAAATATGAATCACTGATGAATGATTATTCCTCCATATTCCAACCTGCAGAAAGAAACTTGTGCAGCTAAATGACCTCTGAGCGTTTAGTAGAGGTCAACCTGAACCCTGTTAACTTTAACACACACACACACACACACACACACACACACACACACGCACACACACACACACAGATAAATGAGTTGCTGATGTTTGGATGGCGTTTCAGAGGCTGTTAAAGGCGAGCGGTTTTCCACCTGAGGCCTCGGCTGCATTTCCATTCAGCACCTTTGAACCGCTCCGCCTCAAAGCTGACATGAAACATGGAGTGAAACGTCAAACGCCTGCTAACGCTTGTCGCTCTGATGTGACCGGCCGCCGAGGAAAGCTCTGATGTGATGTGAAGCGCAGCCGGACGCCCCGCCGTCCCGTAAAGCCCAGTTCTCGCCAGCAGGCTGTGATCTGCAGCTCAGAGGCGATTTGGGCTCTGACGGGGAATCTGAGGGACGATGACACGAGCCGAGGATTAACCTGCTCTGTGCTTTAAATGAGCCACTGAGAAGCTCCTTATTCCCATTAGAGGTTCTGAGCAAAAACCGATTCTCTCATCCTCAAACCAAGACATGGAAATTAAATCCTGTAAGATTACTGCAACATTACTTTAATAAAAGTTAAAGATAACCAAAGAGCAGACTGAATGTTTTAATGAATGTTTTGTTGGTGTGAGATGCATGTTTATGGTGAACCTCCACAGTCTCAGGTCTTCTGCAGCCGATAAAAACGTTTCATCCAGGATTCTGGAGTCCAGGCAGCCAGCTGTCCCCAATCTGAAACCTTTCATGTCCTTTCATGCATCATCACAGTGAAAATGTTAAAAAGCAAAGCGTCGCTCCTGACCCTGCATGACCAACATGTCAGTAACACACACCAGGCTGGAGCCTCTGCCTTGTGCTGTGACGCTTCCTGATGCCACCTTCACCTTTAAATCTAATTAAAGCTTCTTTTTATCTTCCACTTCCACATCTGAGATTTTAATGCAAACTAATTAAAGTCAACTGGCCAAGTCAGAACCAAATGTAAATGTTGTTTCCCTTTCCAGTCCGCCGAGGCCACAGCTCAGCTGCTCATGTAATCTCATTACTGTAATTGACTGTTTATGAGGTCATTTCTCTGATTCATCAGCTTCACTAATTCACCTGTAAACATGTTACAGTTATAATGAAGAGCAGCTGCAGTTTGAGATTAGGGATTAGAGATTAATTCAGCCCACCATGCAGCATGTAGTTTATGTTTGTGCTGAACTGAAAGCATAAACTGATGTTTAAAACAGTTTGGGAGACATTTTTTATCCCCTCTGGATATTATTTTAGTATCTGGAAAATACTGCACCTTATTAAAACCATGTCACTGAGTTCAGAACAGAAACGTCATGAATACAATAGAATAGAATATAATTACTTTATTCATCCCAGCAGGGACATTATTTCACAGCATAGAGACAAGACACACAACAACCACCACTGAGTAGCAATTGTAGACAAAATAAAAATAAAATATAACATGCTGTCAATAAAAAAGCAACTTAGAGCAGTCCTTGCAAAGATTCAAAAAATGCAGAAACGTCATGAAGCTGGAAGTGACGTTTTTACTGCTGATAAGAGTTTCTGATGTTACAGTTAACGCCGCTGCAAGGTCAGGTCAAGGTCAACGTCTGGTTCTGGGGTTCAGACCTCCATGCTCAATCAGCACAAACACACTTTGAATTTCTTCTTCTACTGTTTTCAGTTGGTTTGTCAACTGGACTTTATTTCCACCTAGTGGACGGAGTGTGAACATTTCTTCAGTTTAACAGTCAGTTTGAGTTTAATCCAGTTTTTAATAAATTATTCTGTTGTTTATGTCTTATTCTTGTTTCTTCTTGTTTTAATTTGAATCTCAACCTAATTATGATCCAGTGCTTGAAAAATGCAAATACTTTCTTTGCTGATCTTAAAGTTTTGATCGAATGTTTTCTTTTATTTCCACCACTTGTTTGAGTCACATGTTAACAGCCTGTTTGATTTCTGCTTCACCGTCGGCCCATTTTAAGGTGAAGTGTTGAAGGCAACTCTGATCTGGAAAATGTCTCTTTTTTTTAAATTTTAGCTTCACATCGAGCAGCAGCAGCCAAAAATAGACGTCCATCCTCTGTGGGATTAACAAAGGGCAGATGATATCTGAAGTGGTACACACACACACACACACACACACACACACAGACAGAGTGAGTGAGGAAACTCAAGTGGTTTAACAAGCAGCTCAGGGATTATCATGAAGCCATTATTCCCATATTTCCACCTTCATAGTGAGGCTAAATGTGAGCCTAGCTTAGCATCGCCATGAGGTTTCTGCCGTTCTCCTCGTATTTTATTCCAGTGGATTCTGGTATCGGTAGGTTAGAGACCACAGCCACCCACTAACAGCTTAAATACCTGAGATCCCATCTAGAAATGTATCTATTTTAATATGTTAAACACCAAATATGGAAGATAGAATCAGACTCACAACCTTCCAGTTTCCAGATGAAAACTTTTCCTCTGAGCCGCAGAACGGTACATGGTGGCAATCAATCATCATCATCGTCATAACCTGTGAGTACTTCATGGATCCTCTGGGGTTTCCTCTGCAGGTGCCCCATAGATCACATGTGTCAAACTCAAGGCCCCGGGGCCAAAGCCGGCATTATGTGGCCCTGCAGACTCACAGAAATAGAACTGTAAGACGACAGTGCTGCACTTAAATATTATTTTATTAAAGGGGTATGACGTGTTGCCCGCTATCATTTTATTGTGCCATAACTGCCCCTTTAAGAACCTTTATGATTTTGATAGGGCCCAAAATGAAAATGAATTTCACGCCCCTTTAAGAAGTGATGCTAGGTGCCATTTCCTGTTAACTCTCCCTGTGTGAGAACGTCAAACACCTCACAGGTATTACATAGCTCAGGTAATTTTCTATTTCCTATTTCTCTTCTTTTGCCTGAATAATCTTTTCTCACTGATCAGACTTGATGCCAACAGATAATTAAACTCGATTCCAGTCACTTAAATGTAGCTAATTCTCTGAATGTAGAATAATCAGGTTGTCAGGGATGAAAAACAGGATTAAATAAATTAAATTGAACCAACAAGATGCTTGGCATGTTCTGGAGACGCCGTACCTCCAGCAAGCAGCATGGATGCGTCACGGTGTGTGTGAGTGTGTGTGGTGTGAGTATCCATGCGTTGTGTCTGCTGTGCTGTAGACACACAGAGAGTCGGAGCGGGACAGACAAGTGAGAGAAATGTGTGTTTGTGTGTTGAGCTTTCAAAGCTCCAAATGTCAACAGCGTGGCTGAGGGGCCGGACGCCCGGGCTGCTCTCTAATGGCAGCCAGATAATGCCGCGCCGCAGGCCGAGGGGGGATGTGTGCATGTGGGAGACGCAGAACAGCTGCTGGAAAGGTCAGGATATCAGCCATGGATGCACTGCAGAGATGGAGGCAGATAAATGGAGGACAGAGAGAAACTCAGTCAGTGAAGAGAAGAGATGAAAAGTGATGAGTAAATCTAGACTAAATCTTTCTCTCCTGGCTCCAATCAGCTTTTTTCACTACAAACGTCCCCAAACGTTTGTTCACTGTTTACTCTGATGCATTCCCTCTTGTGGTTTTAGCTTTTCCTGGATGTTTTATTTTCTATCTGACATTTTCCTAAGTTTCTGCAGTCAGATCACTTAATGCAGAATTACCAAAGGCGAGCTTTAATTTAACAGGAGCTGCTCGCTTTCATGTGTTAAAACCACTTATCTGCAGTTTTCAGAGTTTCCTCTGATCTTCTGCTTTGGTTGATAACATGTCAATTAAAGACCCAAGGGTTTTCCCAGAGTTCAAAACATGACCTGATGAGACACACCAGGTAAATATTGTATTAAAGAGGTTTTATTTATTAATGCAGAGGCGACCAAGTCCAGCCCTGGATCATGCACGCCTGAATCAAATGTCTGAACTGAATTATTATCTCTGCAGATCCTGATGTGCTGGAGAGAAGATGCAGTGATCTCTGACCTCTGACCCTGCCTCTCTCTGACCTCTGACCCCGCATGCACGGCCAGATGACAGTAAAAATGATGGCGGATAGAGATGTGCTGCGTTGTGCTGCATTGTGCTGCGTTGTGCTGCGATGTACTGCTCAGTTTAACAGCCTGATACTGAAGACATGACTGTTTCATGACCCTCCGGTTCATCAGAGACACGTTTCAGTGGAAGCTAAGGGTCAACAGCACATGATCATTTCAACAACATGCTGAAAGGACAGCGCCATCTAGTGCCACACCTGATTCAAGGCGTCTTGGTGATCAGTTCCCAACTTTCCCCAAGCAACAATAAAACATTCTGGTTTAAATGCAGCCTGAAGGTTGCAGGACGGAGACCGGGTTTGGACGCTAATGTGTTTCTGAAACCAAACCAAAGAAAGAGTCATAAATGAATTTAATAACACCGGTCAGTGATTTATTAAATCCACCCTGGACTCCATATGTAACTTTTATCTTTAACGTCGGCAGACTCATTCTGACACGTCGCTGCTCCAGCAGCTGAGTTCCTCTGCAGGGCATCATGTCTGACAGGTCAACAGGTCAGTTGATGCAGGGCTGCGTCTAACAGCTGGTTCATTATCCGTTGTGTAAAGACAGAGCGTCGGTTAAAGTCTCTGTTGTTAGAGTCTCACTTTGTAATTTTACAGACAAACTCAGGGTAGCAGAACATCGTGACCATGAGAGACTTCGGTTTTCCAGAATGATCACTCAGTCTGCAGAGTCGAGGCGAGGCAGCCGGATGACGAGGACAGAGAGGAGAAACGGTCATCAGATCAGCTCACTGGGGGCAACAGCCAATCAGGATCAATACAGCCAAGGCCTGGACGGTTAATTATAAAACTCTGGCATCAGTTTCACTTTGGACTCATTTTTCTCCAAATACAATTTATTTTTCAAGTCGTCAGATTTTACTTGTTTGGGACAAAGCAACGCCAAGAGAGCTGCAGCAAACGAGGTTGTCGTGAAATAATTAATTGGATGGGGACGTTGGAGAACAACGTCAGTACAGTAATCATATTTGTTTGTTAAATGGGTCTGGGGATTTGCATCAGACTAACAGCTTTTCGGTTTGGCTCAAATAAATCAGGCATTTGCTTCCCCAAACCCGAGCCGCTAATGAGGAAGCATGAAAATCAGTGCAGAGATTTGCCGTCCCTGCTGAGGAACGCTGAAACAAATTTTATTCAATAAATATAGATCTGTTTGTTAAAAGTAACAAGTGGAGAAATCCAATGCAGTTTCATTTCTAATTACTACAAAGAAGCGGAGAAATGCAGAAATGCAGGAACACATTGAACCATGTTGTTCCACAGAAGGAGGCCGTTGCTGATCTGATCTGCATGTGAAAACAGCAAAATGCACGAAACACTGCAGCAGCAAAAAACACATCAATAATGAGCTGGAATCCTGCTTTAAATTTCATCTTTTAATGTCGTTTCTTCACATTCTTTGTTACAGACAGTTCAAAGTGGAAGAAAAACATCAAATCTAAAAGTTTTAAGTTTGTCTTTTTAACAAATAATCTGGCTGTGGATGAAGACATTCTGGATAAAATCATTTATTTGAAATCCTAATTGATATGAAAGGTAATATCTATAAAATGGAGCATTCAGAACTTTATTCCAATATCTCTGCGTTTTATTTTCTAATAAAGGCAGAAATACTGAGTTAAATAATCTGCAACAAGTTTCAAGTTCAGCTTTTCGGTGGATAAATAGTTGTGACAAATATTCAGCACCTAAAAACTCTTTTAAATGAGGAAATGTCTCCTTCATTGATCAGGCTTTGAGGGATCAATGCTCTGATATTGACAGGAGATTAAAGTTTCATTTGAAAGGTGTTGCCATGGTAACAAGTCCATTAAAAATGATTCCCTGTCTCAGCAGCTGCTCAGCATCTCCTGCTGCTGGATTTTAATTTTGCTACAAAGCAACTTTCATCCCACTGAAGGAAATTCAAAACAGTGCAATAACAATAAATAATAAATAGTTGAGGCTAACCTCAAAGTAGTTTTTGATTTACTTTTAAATGTTTACTGTTAAAGAGCCTTTAGATCAGGAAATGACAGCAGATAATCTGAATCAGTGCGGAGGATGAATCTGATCGGCCTGCAGCTGATGACTGAGCCCATTTACAACTAAACACACATAAATAATTATTCACTTCTATTTCAAATAAAATTGATCCATATAATATAAAGAAAACATTTGAACACACATGTGGACATTAATCTTACACTCGTATAGAAACTGGATGTAGAAGCTGCAGGAGTCAAACTCTTCCTGCTGCGTTTCTTCACTCGTTCAAACTGCAGAGAAAGAAAAGAAGAAAGTCTGAGCGTTTTGTCCTGGCAGTAAGCATGAGGAGAAGAGCGCCCCCTGCTCTCTGTGTGATGTATTAATCCTAATGATGAAGCATGTGAAGCTTTATTAGAGGATATGAAGCAATGGAGCAGCGCTCATGGAGACCATCAATCAAACCTCTGCCATCCTGAAACCTTGGGCTCCTCGCTGCTCATGCTGGAATCAGCAGCCACATAATCAGCTGCACTGAACTTCAGACGCTTCTTCAGTTTGTGAGTCTTTAGTTTTCTTTTAGACATGAGAACAGCTGAGATGTGAAGCTTCAGCAGGAGTTCAGATGAGTTGGAGTCAGAGATTCTCTGACAGCAGAGCGAACGTTCGCTTCTCCAACACAAACTCAAGGTAATTAATAAAAAAGTATCTGGTTGAGTCAGTGCTGCTAGGCAGGCGAACCACATCTCCACCCAGCAGTCCCACGGGAGGTCAGAGGTTAATATCCTGACCACAGACCGCGCCATTAGCAGCTGTTTAAGGAGCAGAACTCATTTTGCTTCTGAACAAGGATTTCCTCCAGAGGAACTAACTTCATTAGTGTCAGTCCCTCCTCCGCTCCGTCACCAGGGGAGGAAACACCGACTCCTCAGAGTTCATTTACTCAACGTTCTCACCGTCGGATCCTCGACTCTTTGACCTCTGTGGTTTAATCGTATGGCACTGACATATTATTTATGTTAGCTGCTGAATATTGAGTTTCTGTTAACATTAAATTTGTCCAGGAATTAAAATCCCACTGAACACTGAATCTCCATTTAGGTTTTTTACCTCCATTTGAAGGTTTTGCCAGTCATTGTCTTCTTACTCTACACACGGTATATGTAAATATTGTTTGACCAACATGTATTATGAAATACATCATCTGTTGGATTTTATCTGCACTGACTGACTGAAGTTCAGCTGATTCATTGCTGAGTTTTTCCTGTACAGTGAAAACTGCTTCAGCTTTTCGAGGTTAAGCCAGAAACGGTTTCATGATTTTGAGTTTTGAGTTTTCAGCAGCTACTTGAAATAAATTCACATGAAAATAATGATAAACATCAACTTTCCGTCACATGTGACCCAAACAGATTTAAGAACCTGGAAGCTGTCCAGGTCCCAGCTGGGTCGGGACAAAGCCTGCTGACTTCCTGGACCCGTTACATTTCCAAACATGTTTTTATCGTATTTTTTATTCATTTTTTTCTGTGTTTCATACAGATGTTCAAACGAGTTCCTCCTTTGTTACTCCACAGAATGAGACGGAGAACAGGCACAAGAGGGCAGGAAAGAGAGAACACATGCTGAGCTCAATAACCAAATCCTGCAAGTTATTATCAAGTAGATATCTGTGTTTATTTTTTAAACCTTTCAATTAAAATCAGGCTTCAGTAAAGATCCCCATGATGCATCAGATATGCTCAATAAGTGACTAAAGAAAGGCTTTATTTTGTATTGAATGTCTGTTTTGCTTGGCAGCAACATTTAGACATGAACAGAGTTTCTTATATGTTCCTTTTCTGCAGCTTGTAGACATCGCCATCTGTTGTCATGGAGACTTTCTAAATGAGACTGCTGTCCGTCCGTCAGATCAACAAAATCCAGCTTTCTTACATATAACAGGACGGATGTCTTCCTGCTTCTCTTCTCTCCAGATGTAGCTTTCAGTAGAAATCTTCATGTAAAGGTTTTCTCCAGGTTGAGACGTTGAATTTACTCCTTTTCAGCCGTCGGTACACGTCTTCATTCAATTTGATAAATAAAGCATCTTCTCCACATTGTCATGAAAACAGATTGTGGATAAGGTTTTTAAATAGACATCAGCGCTGTGGATGTCTTCACTGTGAATGTTTCTTTCACTGTCAGACTCTTCAGCAGATGTTTTCATAAAAACATATTTTTAACATGTGGAGTGAAATCCATCACGGCTTCAGTTTGTGGATAGAAAAGCTTTTTTAAAGTCAAAACATTTATACATCAGCAGAATCTTGTAATTAATTCTACTTTTTGTTATTAATGACAATTTGTCAACTTGGAAGCTTGACTTCTTCTCTTCTCATCTTCCAAACACATTTAGACGTTGATGGAGCTCAGCGTGACATCAGAAATAAAATACAACCCAGACTAAATGAATGCAGGTTCTTAGTTGTTTTTAAAATGAAAATAAAATAGTTTTCGCCATTCACACGTTTGAGAATGCATACAAACATTTTATCTAAGTACCAAAAAGATGTTTACAGAAGAAATTGCCACAGCAGCCGATGAGCTGCGGAGCGGAGGGAGAGAGTGAACATCGTCACGTTATGACGACGTTTCACCGAGGAAGGATCTGGGATGTGAAAGGTCAGCTGTTCATCCTGGCAGGAAGACAGGAGCAGAATCATCTGGTCAGCCTCGGACCGAACCTGCAGTCAGAAAAACAACAACATGAGACCAGCCGGATTTTATCATAAAGAAAAGTTTCACTATTTTCAGTAAAAGAGCAGAAGAAAGACTTTGGTTTGTGTTTAAAAAGTATGTGCACCCCTCCCTGTGTGAGGAGTCCAGCAGACAGTGGACTGTCTGAGATCCACTTATTGCTACAGCTTCATAAACTAACATTAAAACCTGAGCTTGATATGTTTTATTGATACTTTTATTTAGTTTTTTACCTTGTAGCATCAGGGTTGGTTTACCTGGTTGTCCTAATGAAGGTGAGCCGTCCCACAGGACAGGTGACCCATCTGTCCATTCCCACCGGAGAGGAACTGGAAGAAAACTTTTAACAGACAACTTCCTTCTTTGCAAAGTTAAGACAAACACAGCGATGAAGAGACAGGAGGGACAAACACTTGTCCTCTGGTCAAACACTTGTCCTCTGGTCGAACACCTGTCCTCTGGTCAAACACTTGTCCTCTGGTCAAACACTTGTCCTCTGGTCGAACACCTGTCCTCTGGTCAAACACTTGTCCTCTGGTCAAACACTTGTCCTCTGGTCGAACACCTGTCCTCTGGTCAAACACCTGTCCTCTGGTCGAACACCTGTCCTCTGGTCAAACACCTGTCCTCTGGTCGAACACCTGTCCTCTGGTCGAACACCTGTCCTCTGGTCAAACACTTGTCCTCTGGTCGAACACCTGTCCTCTGGTCAAACACCTGTCCTCTGGTCGAACACCTGTCCTCTGGTCAAACACCTGTCCTCTGGTCGAACACCTGTCCTCTGGTTTGTCCTCTGGTCAGACTGAAGTGTCCCTCCTGTCCCAACAGAACCAGAGGATGGACAGGTCCATACCACCATGGAGGACAGGTCACGTCCTCAGAGCGGCTCACAGTGGGAGACATTTCCCTCAGTCATTCAGACGATCTTCATCAGAACAAATAATTATTTTACTTTGACTTTTTCCTAAAAGCATGAAGGAGATTTCTTAGTGGATTAAATCCAAAGTGTGAAGCGTCCAGGCAGCATTGAGACTTTCCATCTGTAAGTGGAATATTTTAGTGGGATGTTATTCTTCAGAATTATTTCCAAAAACCTGCTTTTACGTGATCATTTTAGAGCAGTGAGTCTAACTCGTGTAAAAGCTTCTGCTGCCACTCGATTGAATTAATCCTAAAGTTTTTCCCCTGATGCATATTTCCTGTTTCCAGTCCAACCAGGCAATGAATCCCATTTTCCTCTAATGCCAGCCTCCCGCCCTCCTCTCTCCTAAAAACAGTTCAATGGCAGAACGCGCTTCATCCTCTGACTTTTAAACGACAGACGGAGAATATTAAATACATCGTTCTGCTGCTTTCTGCTCCATCCGTCATGATAAGGAGGCGTTGGATTCTTCCTCCTGTCACTTCGTCTTTTCACCTCTGCTTTTTCCACCATCCTCTCTTTTCCATATCTTTGATTTTTGGTATTTACAGGTTAATTGCTCGTTTAACATCTGCTCCTCTCCTCTTTGTCTTTTCTTTCCAGCAGAACTCTCCTTTACATCAGAACAGTGAAGAGAATCTAATTTGCATAAAAACTTTCCTAAATTTGAAATTAAAACTGGACTGAAGCAAAAATCATATTCATTTGACTTCAGTTTTCCATCAGATCATAAAAATCATTTAATGATTTCATATTCACAATTCAATTCGCTTTTGTAATTTCTGAGTTTTAATCATTTATCTGGCTTGTTTATTTTAATTGTTAATTTAAATTTTAATGTTTTTGTTCAGGATTTTGCTCAACATTGGCTGTTTTTAAAGTGTTTTTAGTTAAAGTTGTCTTTGCAGTTTTGCTGAATTACTGCACTAAAAACATGTTTGTGTTTGTAGAAAACAAATATTAATATCTGTGCTGAAAAATATTTGTTTGGTTGATAAAGTAAAAACCGTAGCTGATCTGTTTCTGTTCACTTTGCATTAAATAATCATTCTTATTTCTTCTCCGTTCATATAAACCATGTCCTTGTTAGTAATTTACGCCTTTATCTCTCTTCACCTTTTCATCTCAGTTCTTGTTTTTTCTCATTTTGGTGAATGTTTTACTTTTGACCCTTTATATCCGTTTCTTCTGGTTGAAATCTCATCTTCCTCCATGTTCAGATTTTATTCTTTCTCTTTGTCCTCCATGCTGTCTTCATTTATCTGGACTCTTTTCATAAATAAAATAAATAAATGATGCCATCTCTCCTGTTTCATATCATTGATTCCTGCCATGCGCTTCCTGTTGGAGTCAAAGCTGATAAATATTAAAGTTTTTACGACGTTTCACTGCCAGATGGTGATTTTAGTTTCTTATAAAAATGGAGTTAATAAACTGAACCATATATAGAGAAGTGTTCATAAATCCTTGTTCTTCAACACACCACCAGCTCCATTTCTTTTTTATTCATATTTATGGATAATATTCATCAGATTGTTCTTTGAGCACATCAGCAGTTCAGCTGCCAAGATTCAGAAACAAAAATATGAGAGATAAATTATAATAACGTTTGTACTGGTCACATTAGCCTGTGCAAACTAACATAAATCATAAAGCATTCATACATAAATACTGTGCACAGCTAACCTCACAGTGAATACTGACTGAATATCGTTGCAGACTTGATTCTCTTGGCTGCTGTGATGGTAAAATGTTTTCTAGAGGCCGACTGCTAACGTCAGATAGCTAGCTTTGCTAACATGGCTTATAGCTAACCCTTCTATCCTCCACTCTTTTGGATGTTGTTTAACAAATATATGATTGAAAACTGAATTTTATTACTGAGCTTTTAGCAGACATCTTCTCCTGCGACGGGCCGGGGATCGAACCGGCGACAGCGGCATCAGAAACACACAGATAGCAGTGAGTCACGTCATTACTCATATTTGAATCTGTGCGATTTACATCCAATGAAAGCAAGGATGTTAAATAAATAGGACAATATTCTGACAATTTAGTGGTGTTTCCACAGTTGTTTTTTTATTTTAAGTTCTTAAAACGCTTTAGACTGAAATGTGAGTTTATACTACAGTCTGGTTTCATTGGCTGCTGTGATCAACCTGAGTTTGACCACATCTGTCATCCTGATGTTGGGTTTTAGTGGAAATGACAACATGATTTGGATCATTAATGGGATTAAATTCACTGTAATGACATCTCATCCACAGAGGCTCCAGGCGAAAGCAGCCAGATGAAGGTCAGTGCAAAACGCTCAAATTAGGGTCACAAAGGCCAATTTTATATTCAACCTACTCCATGATTATCACAGCTGGAAAACACTGGGCTCACTTCCATGCAGTTTAACTGCTGAGGTCACTTTGAGAGACTTCAGTAACAATCGGGGTAATTTTTAATCTCCATACCATCACCATACGATTATCATGTCAGAGTAACAGGGAATAAAAGTAACCTGTTACATGAATAAAAGTATTCAACCAACTATATATATATATATATATATATATATATATATATATATATATATTGAAGCCAACTGCAAACCACTTGCACAAGTGTCCATCAAATGTGGCATATACCAAGGAGATGCTCTGTCCCCGCTACTGTTCTGCATAGGCCTGAACCCCCTCAGCCAAATTATCAACAAGACTGGCTACGGATACCGACTCAAAAATGGGGCCAACATCAGTCACCTTCTCTACATGGATGACATCAAGCTGTATGCCAAGAGTGAGCGAGACATCGACTCACTGATCCACACCACCAGGATTTACAGCACGGACATTGGGATGTCATTCGGACTAGAGAAGTGTGGTCGGCTGATCACCAAGAGGGGGAAGGTCATCCGCACAGAAGGGGTCTCACTCCCAGAAGGAACAATAGCAGACATAGAGGACAGTTACAAGTACCTAGGTATACCACAAGCAAATGGCAACCTCGATGAGATCACAAGGAAAGGAGCCACAGCTAAATACCTCCAATGAATAAGGCAAGTCCTGAGAAGCCAGCTCAATGGCAAGAACAAAATCCGCGCAATAAACAGCTATGCCCTGCCAGTAATCAGATACCCTGCTGGAATAATTAGCTGGCCAAAGGAGGAGATAAAAGCCACGGATATTAAGACTAGAAAACTACTAACAATGCATGGAGGGTTCCATCCCAAATCCAGCACCCTGAGACTGTACACGAGCCGCAAGGAAGGAGGCAGAGGACTAGTGAGTGTGAGAACCACAGTCCAGGACGAAACAACTAAGATCCATAAATACATCAGGGACAAAGCCTCAACAGACAATGTGCTCAGTGAATATCTCAGACAACAGGGAACGGAGGTTGAGGTGCCAGAGATACCATCATGGGAGGACAAGCCCCTACATGAGATGTACCACCAGCAAATAACCCAAGTGGCTGATATCAGTAAATCCTACCAATGGCTGGAAAAAGCTGGACTCAAGGACAGCACAGAGGCCCTCATCCTGGCCGCCCAGGAACAGGCCCTAAACACCAGAGCAATAGAGGCCCAGATCTACCACACCAGACAAGACCCAAGGTGTAGGTTGTGCAAGGAGGCCCCTGAGACAGTCCAGCACATAACAGCAGGGTGCAAGATACTGGCAGGGAAAGCGTACATGGAACGACATAACCAAGTTGCAGGCATAGTGTACGAAACATCTGTGCAGAAAATGGACTGGAAACCCCGAAATCAAAGTGGGAAACACCCCCAAAGGTGGCGGAGAACGGCAGAGCTAAGATCCTGTGGGACTTCCAGATCCAGACAGACAAAATGGTAATGGCGAACCAACCAGACATTGTCGTAGTGGATAAACAACAGAGGAAAGCCGTTGTGGTAGATGTAGCAATACCAAGCGACTGCAACATCAGGAAAAAGGAGCAGGAGAAACTAGAGAAATACCAGGGCCT
Source organism: Xiphophorus couchianus (assembly GCF_001444195.1). Classification (NCBI taxonomy): domain Eukaryota; kingdom Metazoa; phylum Chordata; class Actinopteri; order Cyprinodontiformes; family Poeciliidae; genus Xiphophorus; species Xiphophorus couchianus. The sequence continues at coordinate 23,055,269 of NC_040246.1, forward strand.
CAGGGAGGAACTGGAGAGGGCCTGGAAGGTGAAGACCACAGTGGTGCCTGTGGTCATCGGGGCCCTCGGGGCAGTCACCCCCAAACTGGACCAATGGTTACAACAGATCCCAGGAACAACATCAGACATCTCAGTCCAGAAATGTGCAGTCCTTGGCACAGCCAAGATACTGCGCAGAACCCTCAAGCTCCCAGGCCTCTGGTAGAGGACCCGAGCTCAGAGGATAAGAACCACCCGCGGTGGGTGAGAAGGGAATTTTTTTTTTTTTATATATAGTGATATTATGACAAACCAGCCTCATTTCCTAATTTATTGAATATGACTAAATAAATGTGCAAAAACCAACATAAAGTGTCAGAAGCAGCAGCATATCTTCAGTGAAACAAAGTGGTGGCAGCATCATGATGTGGTGTTGTCTTCTTTTGACAGAACTTGAGTTTTTTTGTTATGATGGATGAAATGCTTAACAGTACATTTTATTTAGTAACTGATATAAAGCGAATATTGTGTTAATATTTCACCATCGTTTTTATTTGCTTTGTCGACTAACATGGTTTCTGCTGAAGCTTCTTTCATTCTTACAATCAGTCCAAGTTAAAAACATGGAAACGTTTGGAGCCTTTTTTCTGCAGCAGCTCTGCAGACAGACGGACGGATAGTCACAGAGTTTTCTCCGGCTGCAGATCAGCATAAAATCAAAAGTTTAGAAGGTGGAGAGATTTTGTGATGCTGCTGTCAGAATGAAAGAAAATCTCCTTATAGGAAAAACTCCTGGCTAAGTCTCAGTTTTTCTCCTGGATGTGTCTCCCATAGAAAGTATCCCTCACTCTGCTTTGGTTTCTCCTGAGTCTAATTCCTCTCTTCTCCATCCAGATGTTTACAGCTGATGGTTCTGCTGGGCCCGGTTCTGGTTCTGCTGGAGATTTCCTCCCTTCAAAAGGGAATGTTGTCTCTGTGGCCACGTTTGCTCAGCAGGAGGAAAGTAAAATGTCTCTGTGGTTAGAGACCTGGGAACAGATTGGCTGTGAATTAGTTACAAATGAAGTGAACTGATCTGAAACATAACAGAATATTTCTCTAAACTCAACAGTTTTTGAACAGTGAAATAAACGTTGATTTTTTCCTCTGGTCTGTAGGATGAAGGAAATGTGATGAATTTAAAAAACCAACATGCCGTTTACTTCAAGTCAATTAGCTTGTTTTCTAAAACACACAAATAATTATTTGGTAATGAATATAAAACCAATGTTTGCTGCATCACTAAAAAAAAAACAAAAGCAAATAAAAAACCCAATTTAATTATTGAAATAGAAGAATAAATAAAAGAATCAATGAAGCTCAACTGGAACCCTGAGAGAAATAAAACACATTAATAACCTGAACATGAGGTAAAAGGTTAACAGGTAAAAGAGTTTATGACACGAAGCAAAACCAGGAGATATTAATGAAAAATCTGTAATAAAAGTCAGGAAGCCTGGAGGATTTGGAACAGGAAGTTCCTTCAGCTCCTCATGCTTCAGTCTTTTTCTGCATAATTTCACCCAAAGGCGGCTCGTCTGTGGCGTTGCCAGGTTGGGTTTGTCACGTTGCCAGGTTGGGTTGCTCCCGTTGACCATGTTCAGCCTCAGAATCAGCGTTTCCATCTCTGACAGGCGGCAGGCAAGATGAGAGGCTGAATGATGAAATGAGCGTCGCGGCTGATCAGATCGCCGGGTTTTCAGGCTTATTGTGTTTCACAAGGACAGAGAGATATGGAAAAAAAACATTTTAATTCTGGGAGAGATGAAGAACCTGAAAGAAAGGCCAGGCGGGCCGGCTCTAATTAAATTACATCTCCTGGCTTGTTGCAAAATGAGGACAACAGTCATACTGAGAATTGATTCTGGTGCAGAGAGTTCAGCTGCTGTTTGTCACGTTTAATTGGTTTTATGATACCGCTGACATTTTGTTATGAACTCTGTTGTGTTCTACTTTTTGTTAAATGAATAACAAAATAGTGAATTAGGTCATGGACTTCATTCTGTCTGATTTACAAACCCAGCAGGGTAGCATGATGTTTTTCCTGATTTGAAAATATCTGCATCCAGCAGCCATTTCATGAAGGTTTTTAATATTTTCAGGCTTGTTTTAATGATATTTTTGGCACAGAAACAGTCCAGTTTGACTGGATCCGGTAACAGAACCTCATCCTGGGTTTGGATGTCTGCTTGATGCTCACTTCAGGATTTTTGTTTATTT